>NW_007251373.1:199540-261163 GCF_000164805.1 Carlito syrichta | reverse complement strand
CTGGAGGCTCACTGTCGCCCTGGCTGGAGTGCAGTGGCATGCTCACAGCCACCACAGCATTGACCTGCTGAACTCAGGCGATCCTTCCACCCCAGCCTTCCAAGTAGCTGGAGCCACAAGCCAGTGCCACCTTGCCCAACTCATTTTTTGATTTATTGTAGACTCAAGGTTTCCATGTTTCTCAGGCTGGTCTCAAACCCCTGAGCTCAGGCAATCCTCTCACCTCCGCCTCCCAAAGTGCTGGTTTTACAGGCGTGAACCACCACACGTGGCTAAGGTTGATCTTTTTATTTTTTATTTTTTTGCGTTGGAGTCGCTCTATCACCCAGGCTGGAGTACACAGTAGCACATTCACGGTCCACTGCAACCTTGACCTGCTGGGCTCAGGTGATCCTTCTGCCTCAGTCCACGTAGCTAGAACTACAAGCACGTGCCACCATGCCTAGCTAAATTTTTTTGATTTATTGTAGAGATGAAGTCTCACTGAGTTGCCCAGGCTGGTCTTAAACCCATCGGCTCAGGCAGTCCTCTCACCCTGGCTTCCCAAAATGCTGGGATTATAGGCATGAGCCACCGCACCCAGCCTAAAGTTGATCTTAAGCTGTTAGTTCAGATAGTCAGGAAGGAGAAAGACCAACTGACACTCAACATCGCAGATCTGACCATTTATCAGAAGAATGTCTTCAGTTACACACATTGAAACACTTAAATTGAGAGGAAATGTAAATTTTTTTTGTTCCAGAAAAGCAAAAAGGATTATTTAAAAAATACATTGGAATCAAACACAATTCTCATAGGTGGACATTGATTGTAGATAATCCTAACAAGAGTGAGTGGGCAGGATTCCAGTATCTCCCATCCTTTCCACTCAGCAAATTGCCATTATTTGTCTCCTATGGTCTTATCTGAATGTCACTCCTTCCATTTCCTACTTTAAAAGTTTCTCATTGTCTTTTTGGGACTCCTTTCTGTTCCCTAAACTCAGTCTGTGCTTCATCTGCCTCTAATATTTGGCACTGAGGATACAAACTGTTTTTCTTTTTGTGTTTTTTCCATTTCTTTCTCTGGTAGGTTTTGGTTCTATTACTTATGGTATTTGTCTAATCTTTTCTTAATTTTTTGCTTAGTTTTAGTTACTATGTGTAATTATTTCTTCAACTTCTTTATATCTATCTATGGAAATCTGGTTTTATTCAGACTCATTACCCTTAGGAATAACACTATTGCCTGAGTTATTCACTTATTATTTGAAGATATTATTGTTTTCTGTCTTAAATACTAGTTGTATATATCTTTTGTATATTTCCATATATGGTATTATACTGAGTTGTAAATTTTTTTCTGATTTTGTTTTGTTTTTTTGGATTCATCCTGGCTACATGGGTATTTGTTACGTGGAGATTGGGTCTCAGATGGCCCATTTCCCCCACAGTGAACGTTTTGCCTGGTAGGTAGTTTCTCAACCCTTATCCTCCTCCCCCCCCCACTTATTGTCCCCAGTGTCTATTATTTCCATCTTTATTACCATTTAGCTCCTACTTAGGAGTGAGAACATGCAGTGTTTGGTTTTCTGTTTCTGAGTCAGTTTACTTAGGATGATCTCCAGCTCCATCCACGCTGCTGCAAAGGACGTGATTTCATTCCTTTTTATGGCTGCCTGAGTTGTAAATTTTTAAAATAAAACACCCCCAAAATTGTCTATGTAGCAAATTTCATTATGTTCTTCCTATTTTTCACTTCAGGATAAAAATCAGAGAAAAAATTCCCAAGATAAAATAAAACCCACACTTAAAAATACAGTAAACGATTATAATTTTTTGAAGAAAGCTAACTATAGACCACTGATATTGCTAAGTCTTTATAAAGTAGGAAAGTGAAGTGTCTGGCCTTTTGATATAAAGGACAATGACAACTCAATACTTAGGACTAAAAAGTAACCTCTTCTAACAAATCACTTCCCTAACATTTTCAGACCGGAGATCATCCAGCTAGCAGTCCTGGATCTCATTTTCTAGAACTCGACAGGTGTCAACAAATGAACAGTTTAGTCTGGGATAAAAAGGTTGAAGAAAATGCAGAAACCAGTGAAGCATCAATTCCAGATATAAGACATAAGGATATACACAGTACATAATAGTGGAGTGTGCTTACCTATACACTTGTTTAGAACCAGGCAAGGGCAGAGGAAACCAAAACATTCTACAGTTAGTAACTGGTTTATAAGTTAATTCCCTGTTTTAGAAATTGCATAATATTTCATTTCTATTCAATAAGATTAAATAGGTGAGCACTTCATATGTCTGAAGAGACTGGGAATCTGTCACTGGACTTTTTTCCAAAATGGGGGGGTGTAAAAATTGGAAAAGTACATCTACAATAAAAACCAAAATAAAATCCATATATAAATCTCAAGTTTCATGCTTGAAATTAATTTCAAATGTTTGACTTTCTACTCTTTTATCAGAATTATTTTTTTAAATAAGCAAAATATACAGGTTAGATGTCTTATCCCAACTTCTGTATTCAATCATGTAAGTAACTAACACTAAGTGAACAAAAAACACTAAGTGAACAAAAGAACGTGAAAAGAAAAAGGAGTACCTAACCTTGAATAATTATCCTGTTGACAGCATACTTGATCATTGAAAATCACAAATGTTAATAACAGCTATTATTATCCATTGTGCAATTATAGTGAGGCTATGACTGTCTAGTTCTTTATCCTTTGATCCTTTGCTATGAAGTTGTAAAAATAAAAATTCTGCCCTTAGAGGGTAGTATTGTCTTGCCACTTTTATGGCAAGACAATTTTCTTGGTAGTTGCAGCAACGCTGGGATGAATATTGGCTCTCTACCTCTTTGCTAAAAATTCCTGGAACCTGTTTTTAGGCTTTTTGAAAATTCTGCAGCGCAATCATTCTTTCTTATTCCAAATCCATTGTTTTCTGTCTATGGATAAATGAAGAAACTCTAGAAATGTTTGCCCTGCACTTATATCAGAATACAGTGAAGTGTAGTTTTTGTTAATTGTATTAAGTTGAATTACTTTCTGTTTCCTGGGACCAGAAGAAAATGTTACTATAAAGCAGGTCATTTTGCAAATAGTTCTTATATAAATATTGATTGGAACTTCCAGCAGACCAGTAAAACAAAGTTACTTCTCTATGAACCAACAAGAGTTAAGTTTTATAGCAATAAGCTGTAATTACTGGCGCTAAACGCAAAGGTGAATTTTTAATAACAACCCAGATAAGGCATAGGTTTAAATAATTGTAGTCAATATTTACAATACAGCAGCCAAAATAGGAAGAAATAAATTGACTGGATTTAGGCCGGGTGGAGTGGCTCATGCCTGTAATCCCAGCACTTTGGGAGGCAGAGGTGAGAGGACTGCCTGAGCCCAGGGGTTTGAGACCAGCCTGGGCAACTTGGTGAGACCTCATCTTTACAATAAATCAAAAAAATAAGCCAGGCATGGTGGCACACACTAGTAGTTCCAGCTACTTGGAAGACTGAGGTGGAAGGATCACTTGAGCCCAGCAATCGAGGCGACTCTTTAGCCACGCATGACACCAGGAAACAAGCTGGGGGAAGGAAGGTGACTCTCTCCTCAGTTCTGTCTTTTACATCTCACATGAGGACATCTGATCAGTGGAACTCAATTCATTTCTAGAAATGCAGTTGCAGAGGGACTTTGGGAAGTATGCGTGTGTATGTGTGTGTGTGTGTTTCAACATTCCAGCCTCTGCATTGTAGGAGGGCATGCTAGGAAGGTAAAATGAATGTTGAATACCAAATCACTGTCTATTATCATCCACCTATGGCTAGTCAATATCCACACACACAATTCTGTGCATTCATAAACAATATACAAATGTCATTTACTATTCTTTTGTACAACAATCGCAACTATAACATGTTGATTTAAGAACCATATTTCCCTTCTTTGAAAAGTGGCACTATAAAAATCCATCAGTCCCAGGGTGGTGTTTATTCCTCTTTGGGTTCAGTTATGCTCTCATCTTGATAGCCTCTATCCTAAGGACAATACAATTTATTTAACATAATGTTGGAAAGTAAGAGGGAGAAAGGTAAATTAATGAATAAATGCAGGCTGGCCTTCTTTCTGCTATCAGTCATGAGGGTCTAGCTAATGTTTAGAATGGTCTTGCTCCACTCCCATTCCCTCTTCCCTTTTTTGCTCAGTCAGCATCTCAGCTGACCCAGATTCTTTACCAGGTAGGATGACCCAAAGCTTCACTCCTGAGAGTCTGATTTTTAGAGATCCTGCCTGCAGACTTCTGTCACCTTCACAATGACATCTTCTACAAATTAAATAGTATGTCTCTTCATCTTCCAAAAGGGACCAAAGCACTAATCTTTGATTCCTCCAGGGATGCAGCATTGCCTTTGGTTCACTATTTGGCTCTTCGTGTCTTAAACAGCTCAAATCCACAAATTAGGGAGTCAAATGAAGATTCTGCAAGTTGATAAGCATGTCTATAATTATGCATTCTGGAGCGGCGATAACTACAGAGTAGGGTCAGGGACCCACTGGGCCATTGTAAAATGGACATGGGTTCAAACCAAACCTGATCTCCATGCTCTGTCCCCAGCACCACCCAACTCTGATCTACAGTGACTAGCTATTTACGTATGAGTTTTAAACTTCTAGTTGTATTGCTTTGTGACATTCTTACTTTTTTTTTAGAATTTTAAGGTCTTTTGTGGCTAGCATTTACAACTTCTGAGTATCCAAAAATAAGGTATGCTGTTTTCAAGGTGCAGATTTTGGTATTTATCAACTTGGTCTATTTTGTTATTCATGTATTTTATATTCTTTTTATCTACATAACATGAACTGAGAAAAGTGAATTAAAAGCTTCTATTAGTCTGTTTCCTACTATCTCCTGTAGTATCCTACTTGTTATTTGCTGTATGTCCATAGTTATGTAATTACTATGCATTGCTCCCCTTGGCATTACCAAGTATCCTTTTAATGATCTTTGCCCTGATTTTACTTCTTATGTTGAGATTATGCCCTTGCCTTCTGTTTGCATTTTCCTGGTATACCTTTGTTCATCAATTTTTCAGCTAACTCACTTTGTGAGTCTGTGATCCCATTTGAAAGTCGTTTCAATAGATAAGTTTAGCCCATTTACATTTACTTATGACATTTATTAATATAGCATATTTGGGTTAGGTTTATTTGTCATGAATATGCTAGGCTCTTTTTGCACATTAAAACATTTTCACGATATTGCACCCAGGTGCAAAGGCATGTGCTTCTAGTCCCAACTACTTGAGAGGCTGAGGTGGGTTACTTAATGCTCAGAAGTTCAAGCCAGCCTGAGACACACGAAACCCTGTCTCCTAAAAGAAAAATTTTTCTCCATATGTTTTCTTGCTTTATATGTATCTGTTCTGAAATTTGTACCAGGATGTTTTAATTGATGTAATAAGTTGGCAGACACAAAGACAAATAGCTTTGAAAGACTATTACTAACACTTCCCAAGAGAAGGGGGCATTCCATGCCACACCAGGTCACATGGGAAAGCACCAAGGTCAATTAGGAGACAAATAGCAAGGGGAAAGCCTAGGCCAGAGTCTTTACTGCTGTAGTGGTGATAAGTTGTTTAGGTGGGGAACAGGAAGTAAAACACAGATGTTGGGCTTGTGGTTGGAGTGTTTATAATGTGATTTTGTACACCCACAAAAACTGAATTGCAGAGGAGAACTAAACAACTTTGCTAGTTTTGTCCTGTGATAAATGAACACCATAGACAAATATAGAATCTAAGAAACATGGAACAGTTTATTCTGATAATTTAGGTTTATATCATCTTCTCGTTTATATATCTTCTTTATGTAATTGCTTTAACTGTTGACCTTTTAGATCTTTAGTCTTATTTTCCTCTTTGAACCAATGATGAATTAGTTTATTTCCTTTCTTCTGTCATGTCTATCACTTTATTTTGGTTGATATTATCTACATGATGACTTTTGTGAAATATGCTTTTAATTCTATTAATAATTTATCAGCTTTAAATATCTTTAAGCCCCACTCTAACCTTTAAACACAAAGCCATCATATTTATACTACCATCTGCTTTCTCTCTCCTTCTTTTTTGATTCCTGAATTTTCTTTCCTAGTTTTCCTGGCCTCCTAATTTTTTAAAAAACGAGATTTAAGGTCAGGTGCAGTGGCTCAAGCCTGTAATCCCAGCACTTTGGGAGGCTGAGGCAAGAGGGGTTCAAGAACAGCCTGGGCAACTTGGCGAGACCTTGTCGCTACAATCAAAAAATTAGCTGGGTGTGGTTGGTGCCTATAGTTCTAGCTTCTTGGAAGTCTGAGGTGAAAGGATCACCTGAGCCCAGCAGGGCGAGGCTGCAGTGGCCATGAGCGTGCCACTGTACTCCAGCTTGGATGACAAAGTAAGACTCTAAATCAAAAAAAAAAAAAAAGAGATTTAATATTTACATTGGGTACTATGGCAACACTCCTCACATTTATTTTAGTTTTGGTCCTGCATGTAAACACTTTCTATACACTGCCAGTTCTTTTAAAAATGTTTCCATTCATCTTGTAGTTTGTTGAAAGCTGTATTATATACATATGAATGATAGTATGGCTGCCTGCCCAGCACCATTTGAATCCTCCCAAAAAACATAAGAAATTCTGGTTTTATTGATCCTACCATCCTAAAGTAGAAGGGGAAAAATGTTCCAGCATTCTCTGAAAGGGGCTTATAATATGCCTTCTTCTATAAGATGTTTCTAGATGAGACTTCTCTTTCAAATTCAGCAATTTAGGGAGGCCTGATGAAGCATCTGTTTGTTGCTGTTCTAGTGTGGTTAGGGACATCCTTATACCTTTTCCTGGTGGAGAAGTGGACTATCAAAGTACAGGGATTCCAGACCAGTTTCTCTTGTTTGCAATGAAGAGTCTACAAACTACAGCTGTGGGCCAAATCATTATTATTATTATTATTATATTGTTAAGTAGTTGAAAAAAAACAAGAGTATTTTACATTCTCAATATATGAAAATTTTATGAAATTCAAATTAAAGACAAGTCAAAAATATAACTATAAATAATTTATAATACCACTTAAATAATATATGTAATTTATTTTTAGCCTCTTAGAGAATTTTTTTTTTTTTTTTTTTTAGTTGGAGTCTCACTCTGTCGCCCAGACTGGAGTGCAGTGGCCGCTTCCAGCCACTGCAGCCTCGACCTGCTGGGCTCTGGCAATCCTTCTGCCTCAGCCTTCCAAGTAGCTGGAATTACAGGCGCATGCTACCATGCCCGGCTGATTTTTGATTTATTGTAGAAATGAGGTCTCGCCAAGTTGCCCAGGTGGGTTTCGAAACCACGGGCTCAGGCAATTCACTCACCTTGGCCTCCCAAAGCATGGGATTACAGGCTGAGCCACCGAGCCTGGCCGAGAATTTTTTTTTAAGTTAACACATGACTTTATCATTTCTTAAATTAGTTTACCATATCTAACACGTTTTCCTATTATAACACTTTGGGACATCACTTTTCAGAGAACAATATTTTTTTCTTTTTGCATACTCTTCAGTATTGAGATGGCTTTAAACTGCTAATAAACCCATAGACTCTGACTTGGTAAACTCCTTTTACGTAGTTTGAAGCTGGTAAACCTTTGGGCCTTTTTTCAAGAGGTAACCCTGGTCATTTAGTGATCCAATAAAGTTTTCAAAATCAGCAACCTGGAAGAAAACAGCAAAAGAGTTAGCCTAAGAAGTAATATGCCAAAATATGACTTTAAAATTAATCTCTCAAACACTAAATTACAACATTAAGTTTCTTGAGCAAATAAAATTGTTTGTACTTCTTACACATAAAACTGCCTACATTTGAGTTTCAGATTCTATAATGCCAAAATAAATAAAAATTCTAGTATGAAGAGAATCTTTTATATATGTTTTAGGTTATCTTAAAAACAAAAATTAGCCTTGCTTTTGAAATTAAGGGAAAAATATACAATTTCCATAATGTATAATAGAACATGTTTAAAGTGCTATTACATTGATTTTCATGAGAAGTTTGAAGTAGGAAGAGCAGGTAGAATTGTGTCCATTTAACAGATGAGGAAACTGAGGTTCAAAGATTTTAGGATGATTTGCCCAGAAAGGACTGTCAGAAAAACACGAAGATTGAGTCTTGCTGCAGTGTTTCCCTTTATCTATCAATATGCTGAAAAACCTCTGAGAAGAGGTATGTATGGACCTTAAATAAAGAAAAACTGCTTTTTTTCTACTGTACATTAATAAGGACCCCTGAAATTATTACAAAAAGACTTATTAAGTATTTAGATTATCATACCTGAATGTTTAGCTCTTTGGCAATCTGCCGAAGTTGATGAAATTGAAATAAATTATTATAAGTTCTTTCAGCAATGTTGTTGAGAGCAGAAATAAATCTCTTTGCTGTCGACCTGTTGCTCATTCCAGAACCATGCTGCGATCGCTCAAAATCTAGGTTCCCAAATTCATCAGAGTAAGTTCCTAGCATGCTTAAGGGGAAGGAAAGAAAAAATTACCCAATGTGGCATAGCTATAGAAATTTTTGTCCTGAGCTTCCAGGTTAAAGAAGAAAAATTTGAAAGTAGCCAAGAGGCTCAATTAGCGAAAATTTAAGCATGTGTTTATTGAGTAGCCACTTTGAAATTCACTATTGGCATGGAATGTTAGAGGATAAAAATGTTTTGGACAGCTGCTGTATTTAAGAAACTTCTAAATTTGAAAAAAGAAATGTAAAAAAACACAAAATGGATAAAGAATACAAATACCTGGAACATACATTTTGATTCATGAAAAAAGTAAATTCTGAACACAATACATTTAGGCTTTACTGAATAAAAATTTTATGCAGTGTTCTAACTCCTGATGCAGCATCTGGCAAATAAAAGGTTTTTAAAAATACTCCAGGAATGAACTAGAAGACTTGCAGTAATGATGGCTAGGTATCAAAGGATATACCCATTACGCCAGATCTCATTTGCTTCCTCTTATTTTCACAGTATTGCCAAGGAAAGAAATATGCACTTGACAGTGAGTTTTTGTTAGAAGTCTGAAAACACCAATTAGAGATACAATTATCCATCTTCACGTTCATCTTCTCTACTCCAGCTATACTGTGGATTCCCTAACTGTACAATGGGACATGTTATCTCACAGCCAGGCTAATAGGAAAAGATGTTACTTAATCAATAATTAATCAAATATATACTGGTCACCAGCTAGGCAGTAAGCTTACAATGATGAAAACAGGTATAACCCCTCCCCTTAAGTAGCTTACAGGAATTACTTTTTTAATGGGTTATTTAAAGTAAAGCTTCATTTTGTTCCTTGTATAGGTAAGACCCTATATTAAAGAGAGTTAACTATCTAAATAGGAATATGAGTCATTCAAATAAGACTATTAAAAATGACAAATAAGATGGATAAATGTTTTCCTCCCTGATGTACAGAAAAATGTTATTTAAGGCTTTTATGATTAATCTACCATATGCTTGCTTCTCATAATAAAGTTGTCAGAAATGTTTTAGGTCAATACTAGTAAGTAATATTCACCTTAGTTATATTTATTTACCATACGCTATCCCAATTAATCCTCACAGCAACCCTATGATTGGGACTATTTGTATTCCCATTTTATAGATGAATTGACAAAGTCTTAGTAAGCTTAAGTGACTTGCCTAAGGTTGCACAACTAATGGCATATCTGGGATTTGAATTTGTGCTACATGATTTCATATGTGGAGAAAGGTATGTAAATGTTTGAGTAAGTTTCCTGAAATAGAAAAAAACTCACAATGATCTCTCATCTTTGAAGGTGACTCTGTTCTCTTCTGCTTCCTAGAATATTGATCCCCCCAAATATTTTCAATTTTAGGAGAAAACTTATGTGAACTGTTAATTACATGTAAACATTCAGTTTTTTTAAAACAGGTTATGTACTTGGCTCGTTCAAATGAGCTATGTCAGTTTAAGATTTTTTAAATTCAGGCTTCTGCTTTCCAGTTAAAATACCAAACCAGGGACAAAGATTCAACGAGGCTGACGAGATGAAAACTCTGAGATGGAAGATTTAATGAATGAATGATGACTACTAAGGCCATCTTTACCACCAGTGCAGGACATCTACTGAGGGTCTTGTGCCAGCCATGAATTTGGGCCCTGGGAATACACTGGAAAATGAGACAGATGAGGTCCTTGTTTTCATAAACTAAGGAAAGAATGCTTTTTTTTAAAGAATGCATGTTAAGCATATCAAACAGATAATTCACCATCTAATCTCAAAGTTTTTAACTGAGCTTTGATCTCTACCATGGAAACAGTGTTGGTAACTCCAAACTATTCTCTTTCCTAAAAATGTTTATAAAGCCAGTATACACACTTGGGCAATTCAGGGAAATAATCTGGTAACCTCATGTGGGTACTGTTTACACTTAAAAATAAGATCTCTTTTTCTAGCGACCCTAATGTAAAGTGAACTGAAACTAGTTCAAATTTACCAGCAAAGCAACTTTGAGAAGCAGTAGAAACAAAGAGTATCACAAAGCAATGCCCAAGGGCTTCTCTTGGATGGGAAAGCATGTGTAAACAGCATCTGATATGAGTATTCAGACGTGCAGAGAAATCCTATACCAAGTTCAAGCTGATCATAAATGAGCAGTATAGCATTTTTATTGAAAATGTGATTACAGCATAGTTTACTTTGTATAAGCATAATGCTCACATAGGAGAACTAATCTTCAGTGTCCAGAGACCAGTGGATTTATTGTGGAGAAACACCAGATAGCTAGTTCAAATAACATCTGTGGTCTAAGTCCTACAGAAACTGACTTATAATAAAGCCTCAAAAAGGGAATGTTATAGGTAAGAGAGAAAAGGAGTGGGATCACCTGCCCCTTAATTTGCTTGATAGACAGCAGTCAATGCAGTAGAAGCATGTGACATTCTTCAGTAGAGCCAGGCACCAGAAGGCCCAAAGGGCCAAAGGTCATTAAAAAGAAAAGGAAACCAGGAGAGGCAATCTTAGCCCCACTCCCAAAGGCAGAGAGTTCAAGTGCAGGACACACAAAGCAAGATGTACATATTCTAGACTGTAAGCAAACAGGCAACTTCTCATCATGAAATAAGAAGTCCCTACTTTTGGTCCTTGCTTTTTATAGAAAACATAAAATAAAAATGTTTTGAAATTTTACTTGGGTTCAGTGACTGACTTTCCTAGTGGAAAAAAAGATTTCTGTTAAGGAACCTCTAGGTTTCTTATTAGCCTGGTCTTTCAGGAAGGCATACCTACCAGAAGTCAGGTAGGCGACTAGTATTTGTGGCCATTCCTTTACTTCATATGCTAATACACCGAGCCCCCAAGAGCATGCTATATAAGAAAATCTAGTAATTCCTAGACTATCTGCTTGCTTATAAATAGCAATTGGAGGGTCTCCAACACAATGAGGTCAACTGGAGAAGGACTGAAGCTAGTTTGGGCAAACTTTCAGCTGCAAGATCCCTCAAATCCTAGTACTGAATCACATAAAGAGAAAAACTGATGATTCAAGCACTGTGTGATGTCATACTAATACTAATACTAACAATGCCGCATGCCACTGCCTCCAACCTAGGCGACAGAGTGAAACCCTGACTCAATTAATAATAATAATAATAATAATAATAGTAATAATAAATATCCATATCTCTATATATAATCTGTTAGGAATCTACTTTTCCAGGGCCACAGGGTATTTAGACATAGAAGGCAATGTTAAAAATTAATTGAAAGGGTTATGTTAGGAATTAGTTGAAAGGGTTGGTAACAATTAATTGTTAATAATTTTACTTATTGGGGCCAGCAATGAAAAATTAAGATCTGTCAATTCTAGATTCTTTAATGCTTTCGAAGATTGCCAATATAACTTCACTGTTGCTGACAAACTTTGACACCAAATTAAGGAAAAAGGTTGCTCTTCCATAGGTTGCTTATAAGGGCAGGAAACAAGCTGTAGATTATAGCTCAGACATTCAGAAGGTGGCATGCCCTTCTCCCCACATGCATATTTCCAGAGGGAGCAAAGCAGCCTCCAGGGACAAGCCAGTACCATTCTGGGGACAAAGAGTCAACTAGGTAAAGTCTCTCCCTATGAGCAAAAGGAGAAAAAGATCTGTACCTCAGAGACCGGACAATTTAGATGAAGAGCATTGAGAGCTTGACCCTAGAAATTTTTTGAAAAGAGTAATTTGGGAAACTTCCTATCTGGGATCTGAGACCTACCAGTTTTTAAACCTTTCAGTTTTTGGTGTGAGTCAGAGAAATGGGGATCTGCTCAGTCTCATCTGAATATCGTAACCAAAGCTAGCACTATTGATAGTAAAAGTATTTACTGCAAGTCCACTAATGTGCTAGAACCATATATGTCACTTTGCATGACATCTCAGAGCACAATCCTTCGTGGTGTGTTTTACACAAGAGGAAACAGAAGCAGCCATGCTCCCAGTTGGACTCTAAAGCCCTTGCCCTTCCAGCCATACTGCACCGCTTTTATTCACAGCAAGAGAACAACTGGATAAAGCCATCTGGGTCTAACACCAAGCAAGCCCCAGAATCAGCAGCTATTAGGGAAAAAAAATCCATCTACCTTTGAAGACACAGAAATTAGATAAAATAAGGTAAACCAATTTCATCTTTAATATACTTTTTGGTCTTGGAAAAGTAGATTCCTAACAGATTATATATAGAGATATGGACATTTATTATTATTATTATTATTATTATTATTATTATTATTGAGTCAGGGTTTCATTCTGTTGCCTAGGTTGGAGTGCAGTGGCATGCAGCTTACCACAGCCTTGACCTCCTGGGCTCAAGCAATCCTTCTGCCTCAGCCTCCTGAGTAGCTGGGACTATAGGCATGTGCCACCACACTCAGCTAATTTTTTAACTTTTTTTGTAGAGACGAGGTCTCACTATGTTGCCCAAGCTGGTCTCAAACTCCTGGGCTTAAGCAATCCTCTCGTCTTGGCCTCCCACAATGCTGGGATTACAGATGTGAGCCACCATGCCCAGTCACAGATTTGTATTTTAATTGCTGTGAGAACACATTAAAACATTTAATTTAAATTAAAAAGTCAAGGTAAATTGTATATTATGCCACCATTTGTCTACAATAGGGAAAAGAAGACTACACAGATATATATTTGTGATGTGTATTTTATGTCTGAAAGTCACACAAAAAACTGGTAATAACTGCTAATACTTACTGCCATTGGTCAGGAGGAAAACTAGGAGGCTTTTCTAAGAGAGGGGGGTCTTGATCTGTTGCCCAAACTAGAATGCAATGGTGTGATCATAGCTCACTGCAGCCTTGCACTCCTAACTCATGTGATGAAGTAATCCTCCTGCCTCAGCCTCCTGAGTAGCTGAGACTACAGGTGGGAGCCACAGTGCCCTCTTCAACTGGGTAGCTATTAAACAGGATAGGAGGAAGCTTTTTCCACTCTATACTTTCTGAACTTTGGGATTTTGAGGCATATGAATGTATGAACCTATTCAAAAAAATGAAGAAAACCTAAAATAATTGGCTTTCATTTTTACTGATTAAAAATAAAAGTCTAGGTATGCACAATTAAATTTTTTTCTTTCCTACTTCTAAGAATCATCATCTACCAAATGATATAAAATGCAAAGGACACAACCTAGCACCATTTATCAAAATCCTAAAGTATTCACTCTTGGACCCAGAAATATCACTTCCGAGAATTTGTCACATGGGTATACAACTTACCTACCTATGAAGTATCTTATACAGAACATTACTCATTGTTATATTATTTGAAATAATAAAAGGATGGAAAATATTGATGTATCTAGTAACAGGGGCCCGATTAAGTATACTATAATGTATCTGCACAATAGAATACTATGTAGCTATAAAAAATATTCATTGGGTTTCTATGTAGAAGGGAAGAGGAAATGGCAACAGGATGGAAGCCTTTTCAAATATGTATTTCTGAGTTGATTCTAGAACTATGTGCATCTACTACCCATTCAAAAAATTTTTTTTAAATGTAAAGATTACACAATGAGAAATATTTTAAATGGAGAAAGTATACTTTCTTCAGAAGAAAATAAGTGAATCAATGGGCTAAATAAAAGTAAATTTCCTTGGCCTAATTAAATATATAACTTGAGATAGGGAGATAACTGGTATTTAAAACAGCATTTAAAATTTTAATTTTACCTATATTTCATAATTTCAACTATATCCTCAGCATCTTCTTTGGTTGCTTCCTCTCTCAATTCCATCCTTGCTCGTGCCTTTGAAAAGAAAACACCATTTTTAGATGACAAAAGAAAAATATATTTACCATTTGAGCAGGTATAGTATGTCAAAAGCTTTCTTTCATTTATTCTTTTTTTTTTTGAGTTGGAGTCTCACACGGTCGCCCAGACTGGAGTGCAGTGGCCGCTCCTGGCCACCACAGCCTCGCCTGCTGGGCTCCACACCAAAACTGACTTTTAGGGAAGAGAAATTATAATTATCAAAAGTCAGAATATAAAAAAATTTGACAACCTGAGTATGAATATAATAATTTCTTAAAATATGCCAAGTCATTTTTACCCATTACCATATTTTTCTGAAAAGTGTGTCCATTTCAGGAGATCTGATTATGAAACACACTTGGTTTTCTTTGCCTTTTACTTCTAAGAAATCATGTCTATTGGCAGTAGTGGAATACTGACACAACATCAATAAGGGTACCCAATCTCAAACCAAGCCAAGTGGGGACCAAAGGGAGGCCCAAACTTTACCTGTAAGATGTCCATTTGTATACCTAATCCTGAATTGTACCCCACATTTTAAAAGTAAAAATAAAATAAAATAAAATAAAATCATACCTAACCAATTTGTTAAAACAACCAAGAGGAGTTAGTAAGATTTTTGGAGCAAAAAGCCCAACTCTGACCCAACTCATTTTAACTGCCAAAGTTTTCTTAGCAGTCCACTGCTGTGAAGAGATATTATTGATGGTAGAAATATAGGCACTATCCTTTATGGACCTGCATGTAATCAATTAAAATACTTAAGATATTTGACACATTCCACATTCCCATATACTCAACTTGGAATCTTAGAACTCTAGCTACCTAACCACTCCAGGAGTTTCCTAAATGTCATTAAAAGGAAAAAAAAGGTTGCATGGTAAGTAATTGGTCTTGTGCCTAGAAGAGAGTGGTTACACTTTGACATGTTATAGACACGATCAAATCTTTTTAATACAAACTTTTTTCAGATTATGGAAAGGGGTAAAACAAAACAAACACTTTTATCAATCCATTTATAATGTCTCTTATTAGAAGGAAAAAGAGAAATCACACTGTACTCTATCTTTACACGTTTTAAGCCAAAAAAGCAGAACTATAAACAAACCTCTGTTAGACGAATCAAAGATTCTAATTGCCTGGTGGTGATTGGTGAACTACTTATCTGGCTCTGTTTCCGGAGCTTTAGGTAGAAATCCTGAAGAACTTGAGCAGCTTCTGTGGACAACCTTGGGTAGACATACTGTCGAGCATAGCCAATGTACTTTCTTAATAGCTGGTGGGGAATAGGATCTATTATTTCTCCAGGAACCACCTAAAGCATGAGTAAAAAAAAAAAATCATCATCATCTTTCTGCTAAAATAGCTTTAGATAAATTTAAAATTCTAAAAGACTCTCCAAATCAGGCAAACACTGTAGTTGTAGCTATCATTTAACCTGACTTAGATTTTTTCAACTGAAATTTATATAAGCTCTAGTATCATAATATAAAAAATTTTGGTACAAAAGTTTATATACTACTGCTCTACAATAAGTTACACATTCAACTTTATATTCAAACAGAACCAAACCAAATGATTAAGAAGAAACATTTGTACCTTTAGTCTTTCTGATAATGGTTTCTCAGAAACCACTTCAAGTACAGAAGTATTTGAATCTTGACTATTCATACGAGCTACTGTAGCACTGCTAACAGTTCTCTGTTTTCCAGCTCTTATTGCAATCACATGTTCAGAGAGTAAGTGATCATGATGCACATTTGGGGTGTCTAACAGGATAAAGACCAAATCAAATCTGGATAGTAGGGCACTCCCCATTCTAAGAAGCATGAAAGAAAGAAGAAACAATGAATGGAATCAAACAGAAAAGCTAGAAAATTGTTTACTCACCTCTTTACTACTCAACTTCCATGTGGAACTTTAAAAGTCAAGCTTTAGGTTAAAGAAATAAGGAGATCACTTTTTAGATTCAATATATCTATCAACTCTAACCCTTCAACATGTGCACAAGCATTATATATACCTACCTTGGGTAGAATGAGGACACAGCCCTATCTTACACCATCAAAACCACTGAATTCTTCATGTTCTATTACTGCTAATTGGCAATAGCGCCACATTATACATCAGAGGTTCTTTAGTTGAGTAGTTCTGAATCCTTTACATCTTTTTTTTTTTTTTGAGTTTGAGTCCCTCATTGAGTTTGAGTCCCTCATTCTGTTGTCCAGGCTGGAGTGCAGTGGCACGCTCATGGCCACTGCAGCCTCAACCTGCTGGGCTCAGGTGACCCTTCCACCTCAGCCTTCCAGGTAACTGGATTATAGGCACGTATCATCATGCCCAGCTAATTTTTTGATCTATTGTAGATATGAGGTCTCACCAAGTTGCCCAGGCTGGTCTCGAACTTGGGGGCTGAGGCAATTCTCTTACCTCAGCCCCCAAATGCTGGGATTATAGGCAGGAGCCACAGCGTCTGGCCTCCTTTACATCTTTTAAACCGAATCATTGAGTCTCTCAAAACACTCATTTCTCATTTAGAAGCAAAAAGCTCACTTTTTTTTTGAGTCAGAGTCTCACTCTGTCTCCCAGGCTGAAGTGCAGTGGCACAATCATAGCCAGCGCAGCCCTGACCTGGTGGGCTCATGTGATTCCTCTACCTCAGCCTTCCAAGTAACTGGAACTACAGGCATATACCACCACGCCCAGCTAATTTTTTTATTTATTGTAAAGATGAGGTCTCACCAAGTTGTCCTGGCTGGTCTTACCCCTGGGCTCAGACAATCCTCTTGCCTCAGCCTCCCTAAGTGCTGGGATTACAGGTGTGACCCACCACACCTGTCCAAAAAGCACACTTTAAAAAGGTATCAAGGCCAGGCCCAGTGGCTCACACCTGTAATCCCAACACTTTAGAAAGCTGAGGCAGAAGGGTTACTTAGCCCTGGTGCTCAAGAATATCCTAGGCAACATAGTAAGACCTTCTCTTTATGAAAAATAAAAAAATATCTAGGCATGGTGGCATATGCCTTTAGTCTCAGCTACTCAGGAGGCTGAGGCAGAAGGATTGCCTGAGCCTAGGAGGTCAAGGCTATGGTAAGCCATGATTGTGCCAGTGCACTCCAGCATGGGTGACAGAGTGAGACTCCAACTCAAAAAATTAAATTAATTAAAAAAAAAACAAAACCCAAGGACATCTATAAGTCTATTAGTCATTATAATAAAAACGCTGTGTTTTATTTGCTCATTTTCTCTGAACTTCATCAATCCAGGTAATGCCTCTATTTGAGACACAAAAAATATAAACCAGAGTGATAAGAGAATCTGGCCAAGGTCCCAAAGCAGGTGTACGATACCACTAAAAACCAGAATCTAAGTCTCCTGCATTTTTGTTCAATAGATCGTTCTAGTCTTTCTAATACAGTACTTAGTCATTTTACTAAAGAAAAACTATGAATAGGTTGGCTTTTTTAGTGGTGGTCATACAAAAATACCTAAATCTCCAAGTAAAATAGTGCATTTTATTATGTATAGAAGACTTACTATATTATATTAAGTGTATAAACTATTAAACATTAGAAAATTAGCATTTCTCCCACTAAACTTAAGGTTCTAATTTTTCATGAGGTGTTCTTTTGTCTTTTCCTCAATTTGACATCACTTAAATCTATTTTTCCCTGTATACATTTTGCCCAACCTGTACAGAATGAGTCAGTATAGAAAGTATAAATACAGACAGTGTTTTTTTAAAAAGTGGAGTCATATCACATGTGTAAGTCTGTAATGTGCTCGTCTCATTTACTAGGTCCCCCATCAGTACACGCAAAGCCACTTCATTCTCATAATTGTTACTTTCCACTTTACAGTCTTACTGTAATTTTTTCAGTTGTTTTCAATTTTTAGCAGTGATAATGCTACAATACCCATGCGGTAAACGTATCTTTGTGTACTTGTATGACTGTTTTTGTGATCAGAACTCCTAAAAGTAGAAAGGCTAGAACAGAATGTACAGTTAAAACTGTGATAAACACATTCAGTTGTCCTTCAAAACACCAAATTGTGTATGTGAGAACCCATTTGCCAGTAATGATTATTAATATTTAAAATGTTTGCCAATCTGGTAGATATCAATGGTACTTCATTGTTCTAATTTGCAGTGTTTATGCAAATTTTTGTACATTTATTGGACACCTGTAACTTCTGTGAACTATCCATTTATGTCCTGTTATCTTTTTCCTATTAATTTATAGGGATTCAATATCTTAAAATTAAGTGTAATTATTTGAAGAAACTTACTTTAAATTCTCAGAAACGGTTTTGGCTTTATTGTAGTGTCCTCCAACTGGATTTGCAGCAGCAATAATGGAAGTTCTTGCAGGAAGGCTACAAACCACACCAGCCTTAGCAAGACTAATACTCTGCTGTTCCATGGCTTCTAATAAGGCTTGATGTTGATTCCCCATCTTATCAAACTCATCTATTCCACAAATACCTACAATCACAGTAGAATAATATAACCACTTTCGTTCTCAGAAAATTTTCAGGGTCACTTTCCAAATTTTACAAGATAGAAACTGTTCGGTTCCACAATAAAAAATTATTTCCAGTAGTTAAACTTACAAAATGTCATACAATGGAGAATTACTGCATGTTTTATGGGAAATAATACAGTTGTCTTATTTAACTAAGTTTTGTATTATATTTATTCATTCAACATTTTTCATAGGCAAGGTACTACACTGTGAGAATTACAGAAATGAAGAAATGAAAATAACCTTCAAAATGCTTAAGGATTTAGAGTCAAAGAGGTAAGATAAGACACACATTCAAGAAGTGTATTTCAAAACTGTATGAGATATGCATAACTAGATGAGTTTCCTGGGGTTGAGAGGAATTAAAAGAGGAAGGGGAATCAGGAAGAATCAGGAAAAATTTCAAGAAAAAGGTGCTATCTGAGGTAGGTCTTTTGAGAACAGTAGGACGGCATGATTTGGAGGGAAAGTCTGGGCTCTAAAGTCAGAAGACTCAAGTGCTGATTGCAGTTTTCAGCTATATCAGGTACACCTGTAAGGAAATCACTGAAACTTCTTTCAACATAATATGAAGCACCGCTGACTAAAGGCATTGTATGTGACAGAGATGTTATGTCTAATCCACAAGCTACTGGAGACTCTCTAACATGACCTTGTACTATCTGTACTCCCCACTACCCATACCAGTTAGGTTAGCAATTAGGGGGTCACCTCTGGATGGCTTTGCTATGGTTAAACCCTTCCATATCTACTCTACACCCAAATAAGCCCTGCTAGCTCAGAGATATGTGGAAAATAACTGCCAATTAATCTTTTATTTCGAGCAGATTCTTTTATATCCTTGAATCCATTTCTCAGTTCTCTGCTTCATGGAACCAATTATCCTTATGTTGAATTTCCTTTGTTCTCTTTTTTATTGCCTCTCTGTTTTAAGCTTTATTTTTTATCGTGCATTCACTGTGATTAACTCAAGCATTTTCCTTGTATCCACAATTTCTTACTCAGTTGTGTCAATTTTATGTTAGTTTTATAACATTGTTGTTAGTCATCAATTTGTTATCTCTAATATCCTTATTATCTCCTCCTATTTTGTTTTGTTAAACTCATGTTCGTAGTAAACTCTGGAAACACTCATGGGAAACTGTCACTTGTTTCTTGGATTATAATTTTGTTTAGACTGAGGTCTTTTATCATGGATGTTAAGTTTATTTCTTCTTTTCTGTTATTTCTGCATAGCTTCCAAGCTGTCTATCTTGCTCATGTTTAATGATGGCTGCTCTGTTCCAACCTATTTTCTCTGACACAGTGTACATGAATTCTTGTCATTACTCTCTTCCCATCGTAATTTTGATCTTTTTCCTTTCCAGCTATGGTTTGCAGGTTAGGGTATTGTGATACTTGTTGGTAACCTAAAGATTTAGGAAGTGAAAGCAAGCATGGGTATTGTGGCATTATCACTGCTAAAAATTGGAAACAACTTAAAATTATAGTAAAGTAGTAATTATAAGAATGAAAGTAGTTTTGTGTGTACTGACAGGGGGACATGTCTGTGCTTTACAGAGACAAGCACATTACAGACATATGTGGTGTGATCCCACTTTTCTCAAAGACAATATATCTGTATTTATATTTTCCCTCTAATTAATTCTATAAAGGTTGGACAAAATGTATGGAGTTGGATTTAGAAAGCAGAAGCAACTTTGTGGCACTTTTCTTATTGATCTCTCTTCTGAGAGGGTCCATCCTTCTAAGTTGGGAATACGTCCCATATTCACGACAGGAGTTACCTGTGCTTTAGCCTATTCCCACTGTTCAGTGTGGAACTCTGGGATGTGATGAGCCTTCCCAGCCTCTGCTAAGATCCTGGCAGTGGGGCACTCAAAGGCTTCATCTCAGCTTTTCCCTGGACTGTCAATTGCTCTGTCAGCCCACACCTCTCTGGAGTTGGATAATATTGGAAATTCTCAAGATTACTAGTACAGTTTCCTCAGAGGTGGAGACAGGACAGGAATAAAGTCAAGCTACTTCCTTCTTTGGCTGCCACTTTTCAAAGTGTAAAGCAGGAGCCAACTTTTTATTAAAGGGACAGAAGTAAATATTTTAGGTTTTGCAGGCCATGTACAGTCATGCATATTCTTGGGATTCTTGGTTGTTCTTTACAATCCTTTAAAAATATCAGCCACACATGGTGGCTCCCACCTATAATCCCAGCACTCTGGAGGCCAAGGCAGGAGAATTGCTTGAACCCAGGAGTCTAAGACCATCCTGAGCAACATAACAAAACCTCGTCTCTACAAAACATAAAAGAATTAACTGGGTTTAGTGGCGCATGCCTATAGTCCCAGCTACTTGGGAGGTTAAGGTGGAAGGATTGCCTGAGCCCAAGAGGTCATGACTGCAGTTAGCTGTGATCATGTCATTGCACTTCAGCCTGGGTAACAGAATGAGATCCTGTCTCAAATATAAACTCATTTTAGTTTGTGAACTATACTAAAACAGGTGGTTGGCTGGGTTTGACCTGTGGACCAAAGTTTACTGACCCCTTGTTTTAAAGCATAAAACATAAACTTTAAACATTTTATATTAATTTTCTTATTTGGCTACAACTGGTACATCCTTTTGCTTTCTTTAATAAAAAAAATTAACAAATTTTTGGGGTCATTTCATCAGATGCTAAAGAATGGAAATGGTATGAAACAGCTTTATTACTCCATTTTCCCCTATAAATCTAAAGTAAAGATTTTAGCAGGACCTTGTATTTGTTTCTAGAACTTGGTCTCTGCTGACTTTTCCTTTGTATCTATAAAATCCTGTTTACCTCTAACCATTTAGTAAACCAACACACTTTCAGAGTATTTATTGTAAGGTTTCTCAGAAAGGCCTACAAATAAGGAGTTGTAAGTAACAAAAATAATGGTATTTCCTATTAATTGAGTCAGCATCATAGGATAACAGTGGGTGTTTGAGGTGTGTACTGCACAAGTCCAGAGTGCCCACTGACACTGAAGACAGTGTGAACACTGTCCCTTGGAGTTGGGCAGTCTACTGCTGTACATAGTGTCTTTACACTGGGCACTTACTGTATGCCTGGTACCAGTTTAAGTACCTTTTATAACAATTTCATTTATTACTCAGGGCATTATTGTGATAAAGCATAAGGAAAAGGCTTAAAAAAAAAATCACTGATTATTCCCCTTAAGTCTCTCACCTTGATCACCAAGTACTAGGGCACCAGCTTCCAAAGCAAAATCTCCAGAAGAACTATCTTTTGAGAGAGTTACAGTCAGACCAGAAGTGGTTGTGGTGTTACCACAAACATACACACCACGTGGAGCAACATTGCATGCAGCCTAAGGAAACAAAAAGTTTAACAGAACCATCCAAGATAAAAGGGAACTAATAGCTAAAAGCTGACAAATGTGAGCTATATTCCAGGCACTCTTCTAGGAGCTTCACTGTACAATCTTCACTGCCATCATCAGAAGACAATATTATTATATCCTTGTTTACTGGTTAGAAACCAAGGCCTACAAAGAGGGAATGAGGAATTACACAGCCATGAGGAGGATGGGAAGCCAGGATTCAATCAAACCCAGGCAGTAAGACTCTAGAGCCTGTAGTCATGTGAATACTCAACACAATTCCATTTTATACTTCATTTTCAAGTTCAAATTGAAAAAAAAGGGGTACTAATTTTAATTTTGAAGGCTCTAATGCGTCTTTAAACATCAGATAACAAAACAGCTCAATACATGCTCACCTTCTGCGTAAACAAACTATGACAAGTCAGAAAAGTAAATAGCACAAGACTTAGTATGGTTCTCTGAAGTCAAGCAGACTTGTTTAAATCCTGTCTCCATCATGCACGAGCTGTGTGGCTCTCAGATCTCTCTAAGCCTCAGCTTCCTTATAATGTAATGACAAGATCAAAGCCGTATTCAATCCTGGCTGCACATCAGAATAACCCATGGAGGGTTATCTATGTACAGACACTAGGATCCTAACTTGCAGACTCTTAATTTAATTAAGAGGTGAACTCAAAGGGCTCCAAAAGTGATTCTGATGTGTAGCCAGGGTCCCAATCCCAGGAAAAAAGATTCAGTAACCACAGGACTCCTACTTCCAGGGAGTCCTGGGCCAGGGAGCACAACACAACAATAAAAACCAGCAAAGCTATGCTGGATACAAAAGAAGGGGGTTAGAGAAACGGTTCATAACTGTTATGAAATGTCTCATAACAGTTGCTATCTCAACAGACTGAGGCGTCTGTTTGACAGGAAACCGGCACAATTCAAAATACAGTCAGATACAAGTTACGTATTATGCACACAAACTCCAATTTACTTATACCACCAAACCATATCCTCTGGTACACAAACACTACATGCTTGAAAAAAATCACTTGTGAATTAGTCATGCATTTTACAAGCAAAAGGTCGAATAGTGAATGAGTGATTTTTCTACCTGAAGCATCTGACTCTTTCCTAAGCCTGGATCTCCAACAATAAGGATATGTGGGTCTCCTCGAATTGGAATTCTGTTTTTGTCATCTGCATATTTCTGGCTTCCTCCAAAGAGTGCTAATGCCAAACCTGCTTTAACAAGCTCAATTGTAAGAGAAGAGAAAACAAAACAAGTAAGAAAAACAAAGGTGACTAGCAAAGCGGGTATTCCTTCTTTTATGTTCACAAAATTGATTTGATTGGGGATTTTTTTCCCCTCCCACCATTCCCCCCCCCACACTCCAGGATTTTTTAAAGGATGATTGAACAATAATTTTTTTCTAAGGTAAGTCTCGAAAAAAATATCTATAATATAAAGAGTTAAAAGGCAAAAACGTGAAAGTATCTAAAACCAGAGTGATATCTTAAACATTACTAACATGTACTTTGCAATGCATAAATTCATTTCACAAAAATAAGAAATATCTGCTAGTTTTCTGCTTTGACAGCGACAGTGTCTAGTGACTGTAAAGAAGCCCATTTCTACTACCTATAATTAGGAAGCAGCTTTTTCTTACCAGGGGCTATAGGTTGCCTCCCATATCATTCTTTTTGTGAAGAATAAAGATTCATATTAAAATACAAACAACTGGCCAACAGATACTAGTTATTTTCTGGAAAGTCTTTCTATATTATCTTTGCTAACTCTAAGTATTTTTTGAGTGAAGATGAAGTAAAATACTTACTTCATGACCAAAAATGACAGGACAAAGCGAGCTGAAAAGCAAAACACAACTTATAAATTCCAACTTACACTTCAGTGATCCATTAAAAGACCTACTTTACAATTTACTTAATATAAAAACAAACAAACAAAATTTACATCCCCTCAAACAACTCAAGAAATTGCATCCTTACAGTAAATTTCTGAAAATTTGTGGTTAATCCCTAAGGGAAGAATGTTAAAAAATTTGCCTGTGTAAGGGAAATAGAGTACTGGGAAAGCATTTAAAGTAGACAAATAAGGCCAGGTATGGTGGCTCATACCTGTAATCCCAGCACACTGGGAGGCCAAAGTGGGAGGATCGTTTGAAGCCAGGAGTTCAAAACCAGCCTGGGCGCCAAGTGAGACTCCGTCTTTATTTAGATAATAATAATAATAAAGTAACCAAATAAAATGTTGATCTTTTTATAGAACTAGCCTTTAAAATGTATCATAATCATAGTCTTCCATTTTAGGATACAGGATTATATTGCAGTTATGTGAATAGACACCTTTAGACCTGTGCAGTCAAAGGAGACTAAAGAGTGACCTCGGTACCTAACATTTTAAGATGGGATAAAACTTCAGTTTTTTCAGTTCAAGTCAAATTATCAGATAAAGTAAGAAAATGAGTGCAAAGAAATATATTTACATTTACCAATTTTATAAACAAGGAACAAACAAAAATGGACAGGATGGAAGAGATATAATCAGGAAAAAATATGAATCTCTTCTCTTTAGCACATGTAAACACAGAAGGAGCTGGTGTCCTGGGCAAATCCCCTATGGCACTCACTATTCAGTGTGTTCCTTCATAATCACTGCTGGCTTCTACCAAGCACCTGAACTTGTCTGCCAAAGACCGTTCTACAGCCACACAAGCATCATCAGCAGGCAGGATGGGCAGGCTGGAAGGGCTGGAATGTTTACTATCCCGGGAACAGCCCCAAATCCAGACCCTCAGATGGAAAAATACTGAGGCTAGTTTTATCCACTGTGTAGTTCCAGAGGCCCGGGAGGATTCTGGCCTGGGTGCTGAGGTGAGGCACCCTTCTCACTATTACTGCCCTCCCTTCTCTGTATTACTTCCCTTTTCCCCCTTCTAGTACTTCCAGGATCAGGTCCCCAGTAAACTATGTTTACCCAAATCATTGCTTCCAAAGGAACCTAAGCTAAAACATGACCTTCGCTGGCTGTCTTTGTTCTCCTTGCATGGTCCTCCAACTGTTACCTAACAAGGGTTAACAAACTTTTTCTTAAAGGGACAGAGAGTATGTCTCAGTCACTGCTATTCAACTTATAGTGTGAAAGAATTTTTAATAATATGTAAATAAACTGGGTGGGGCTGTGTCCTAATAAAACTTATTTACAAAAACATGTGGCCTGCCTAGTTTGTCAATCCCTGCTACACTACTAAATGGAGGACCATGAAAAACTTTGATTTTAATGCACAAATCTCTCCTAGGGCGGGTTTAAGGATGAAGAATGCCTAAGGAACTCTGCACTTTACTCGGTTGACTAATTGCCATATTAAAGCCAGGAAAAAAAGCACCAAATTCTTCTAGAGCCCATAGCCTAGATGAACAAAAGAGCATGACAAGATCAATTTCTATAACACAGTGCATTTCAAAATCTCAGATCTGGTGGAGTACAGTGGCTCACGCCTGTAATCCCAGTACTTTGGGAGGCCAAAGTGGGAGGAATGCTTGAGTCCAGGAGCTCAAGATCAGCCTAGTCAACATAGTAAGACTTTGTCTCTACAAAAAAAAACCAAAAAAAATTAGCCAGGCATGGTGGTGCATGTCTGTAGTCCCAGCTACTTGGGATGATGAGTTGAGAGGATCACTTGAGCCTTGAGCCCAGTTCGAGGCTGCAGTGCCACTGCACTCTAGCCTGGGTAACAGAGATCCTAATTCAAACAAGCAAACAAACAAACAAAAAAACCAGTTCTTTACCTCTCTTAAGTTCACCTATTACTCAGACTCTCGTTTTCCCCTATTTCTTCAAAATCATACAAAAAATTGTCAAAAAGACATAAACAATAGCATGCTGCATTAATTATGTTAGGCACATTACAAAATCCCACTTAATCTTCAGAACACCCTTATAAAGTAGGTCTTATTCCCATTTTAAGGCAATAAAAATAAAGGAGAAATTAAGTAACATGCCCCAGAACATACTGGAAGTCAATGACTAAAGCGAGATTCTAACTTAGGTTTGTTTCCAAAGAAAAGTTCTTAATGACTAAAGCAAAAATGTCCTTACTGTGCTTCTTCTCTACTGCATGGCAACAGCATGGAAATACTTATTATTAAGTTCATGGCCAGGCATGGTGGCTCACGCCTATAATCCCAGCACTTTGGGAGGCCTAGGTGACAGGATTGCCTGCGCCCACGGGTTCAAGAACAGCCCAGTCAACTCAGCAAGACCTCATTTCTACAATAAATCAAAAATTTAGCTGGGCGTGGTGGCGCATGCCTGTCGTTCTAATAACTTGGAAGGCTGAGGTGGAAGGGTTGCCTGAGCCCAGCAGGTCAAGGTTGTGGTGACTGTGAGCGTGCCACTGCACTCCAGCCTGGGTGACAGAGTGAGATTCCAACTCAAAAAATAAATAAAAAACATAACATAAAACACTTATGAGCTGTGACTTGTATTTGAATGTCTACAAACAATACACTTCGCACAACTAATGGAAATGGATTTGAAATTCACATTCCCTCAGTCTTCAGTTGAGTAACACACTTCTTGAGTGAGATAATAAATATCTCTTATTGCTTAAACAAAAATCAGCAAACGTTTTCTGTAAAGGGCCAAAGCATAAATATCTGTGAACCATATATACATTCTCTGTCACAACTACTCACAAAGCAGCCATAGATACTACATAAATGATTGCATATGGTTGTGTTCCAATAAAATTTTGTCGACACTGAAATCTAAATTTCATATAATTTCACGTCATAAAATCTTCTTTTGATATTTTTCAACCATTAAAAAAATATAAAAACCATTCTTAGTTCATGGGCCATACCACAATGAGTAGTGAGTTGGATTTGGCCCATGATTATAGTTTGCAGACCATTTTGCCTAATTTTTTATTACTTGTACACATATATGTAGCAACAAAACTTCAAATAACCATAAACATACTTGACAATGAGTTTAAACAGGTTTTCTTCAGCTTGAATCTCTTGGATGGCATAAAGGTCTTTAAGTGAGAACTCCATCAACATTCCAGGCTTACACCCATCCTCAGAAGTCTTTGTTTTCTGTCCTTTGCTATTGCTAACAGAATTTGCTTCAATGTACAAAAGGAACATGCACTTATCATTCTTATTGCGAGAACCTATAAATTCAAATTATTAAATAGAATTATTAGTATTTTCATTTCCCTACCATGATTCAGCTAGACTGTAAAAGAAAGTCAAAGTGGGTTGTAAATGAAATAAATGTTCATTTTTAAGGAAAAGTTGCATCTTATGTAGGCTACAAGGAATTCCCCTAAATGATAGGAGATTCAGAAGTATCTTAAAAAGAGAAAAGAAGAATGTTGACAAATCATCGAGATATAGTCAAAATGAGGGAAAAGAGGAACCATACCTTCTTCAGCATTTGAGACTTTGACAATTCCAGTAATAGTCACTGTGTCTCCTGGGACACAGCTATCCACAAGATCGTGAACAAGCTCGCATTCTATTGTGCGTGGAATCCGACCTGCTTCTCGCTGATCATCAGACATCAGCTCCTGGATTCTAAGAAGTTAAGCAATTTTCAGTAACAATATATACCTACTTTAAGTTGTTTCTTCAACATATAACTATTCAGGGTCCACAAGAAGCTGAGCTAGATAAAGGGCAGATTGTTTTTTAAAAAGTCAATGGTATATCTAAAATTAGTTTAGTAGTTTTGAATTTAGAATGGCAGAATGAGCACAAGCATTTCCTAGCCCTTCTCCAAAATGTCCACTGAAATGAGTCACTAAAGAGTGAAGTTTTTAGCCAGGCTCGGTGGCTCAGCCTGTAATCCTGCACTTTGGGAGGCTGAGGTGAGTGGATTGCCTGAGCCCGCAGGTTCAAGACCCACCTGGGCAACTTGGCAAGACCCCATCTCTACAATAAATCAAAAATCAGCCAGGCGTGGTAGTGTGCACCTGTAGTTCCAGCTACTTGGAAGGTTGAGGCGGAAGAATCGCCAGAGCCCAGCAGGTCGAGGCTGCGGTGGCCAGGAGCAACCACTGCACTCCAGTCTGGGTGACAGAGTGAGACTCCAACTCAAAAAAAAAAGAGTGAAGTTTTGGAGTGTGCAGAGGCATCATCAGCAAACAAGATATTAAAATTCTTGAAAACAGCAAATGGGAAAGCATTGATAAATAAAACAAAATGAAGTTCAGAATACATACAGGCTAAACTTATAAGGGTACACAACAAGCGAGAGCCAATGTAATTGATGGAGCCCTAGAGAAGCTTCCAAGTTGGATGTGGCAAGAAATGGAGAGAATGGAGTGGATGACTAGAAGAAAATAGGATAATCAACTGAAAGATAAATAACAGAATAGCTGTGCAGAATTTTGAGGGGAAGGTAGGTAGACAAGCAGGTTCTGGCATTTGAAAAGCCCAATCTCCATTTAAAAAAGCACATTCCTAACGCAAAAACAGATAATCAAAACCACTGTCTTCTTATTCAGGGATGAGACTTAATGAAAAAATCCCTACTCACAAAATATCAAAGGAAAACTACCTACTCCAAATAATTTCTCATTCCTCATCAGACACTCAAGTGTCCTCAAGGACTAAATGCCAGTCACTTAGGAAAAAGAGCACTGAAAGCAAAAAAACTAAGAGTATTGAGAAAATGTTGCCATCATAAAATAAGAATAAACTGCTATAAAAAAGGAATATGAGAAAACAAGTGCATAATCAGGAAACTTTTACAAAACTGCATATAAGACCCAAACATTTGTAGAAAGGATATAAGAAAAAGCAAAAGAACTCTAGAAAACTGCACAAAGAAAACAAAAGGGTGAGGGAAAAGTTAAGACAGACAAATAATCCAGGGAATGTATCTGATGGAAAGTTCAAAAGATGAAACAGTCAGATATCCTAGAAGTGAAAACAATTCTAGAACAGAAGAATCTGTCAGTGTTAACCAGGATAAACAGACCAGATACAGCCTCACTGTTTCAGAACACCACAGATAAAATGGTTACAAGGGAGCATCCAGGACCTTCAAAACAATGATAATCAGACCAACCAAGACCTTTCTCTTCAACAGCAGCGAAAATTATAAATAAAGCAGACTTCAACAGTCAGGGAAACTCTTAGTCAGGCAAAGAGCCAAATAAAGACACTTACACAAAAATAAAAACACATGAGCCTACAACTTTTTAACCTCTCATGCACACATTTTAAAAATTTGCTTGAGAATATTCTTTAGAAATTCTAAGCAAAATGTACAATGAAGCAAGATCCCAAAATGAAGCAGTGATGCAGGTCTAGGGAACAACTGATCCAGACTCAAGCAGCATGCAGGAAAGTGTATTTTTTTGTTTTTAAGCAAAAGGTGAATTCCATGCATTCCATAATATATTGAAGACAGAGTGGAAAATCATGGTGAAGGCACACTCTAAAAAGTAAAACCAATATTTAGAAACCTTAGGAAAAGTTATGGTGCACTATAAAATACGGGATGGGATATTTCTGAACAACCAGTGGAGTATAAGAAAAGAATTTTATTTTTATGCTCGGATCATTTTCATTTAAGGGTCAAAAACCAACAACCAAAACAAAAAAACAAAAAAACCCCATGACATAAATTATATCTGGTTTTTTTGTTTGTTTGTTTTTTTGAGTTGGAGTCTCACTCTGTCACCCAGACTGGAGTGTAGTGGCCGCTCCCAGGCACCGCAGCCTCGAATTGTTAGGCTTTGGCGATCCTTCCAAGTAGCTAGAACCACTGGCGTGCGCTACCACGCCCGGCTAATTTTTTGATTTTATTGTAGAGATGGTGTCTCGCCAAGTTGCCCAGGTGGGTCTCAAATCCGCGGGCTCAGACAATCCACTCACCTCAGCCTCCCAAAGCATGGGATTACAGGCTGAGCCACCGAGCCCGGCCATATACCTCCTTTTTTGGCATTTGATCACCTTGCTTGGTTTTGTGGTAAACAATATTTACATTATCACAAAAATCTAAATGCTTTTTATTGTTCTGCTAGGCATCACTTATAAAAACAGCCTGAAAGACAATTAAGATTAGAAAACAGAAGGCAAATTTTAACAATTTAAAATAACACCAGGTTTGGCGCAATGGTTCACGCCTGTAATCCCAGCCTTTTGGGAGGCCGAAATGGGAGGATTGCTTGAGCCCAGGCGTTCAAGACCAGCCTGGACAACATAACATGTCTCTATAAAAAAAATCAAAAACTTAGCTGGGTGTGGTGGGATGGGCCTGTAGTCCCAGCTACTAACGAAGCTGAGTAGGATAGCCTGAGCCCAGGAAGTTGAGGTTGTGGTGAGCCATGACTGTATCACTGCATTCCAGCATGGGCAATAGAGTGTGACCCCCAACTCGAAAAAAATATTAAAAAAAAATAAAGTAACATTAGAACTGAGTGTAGAGGTAGAAGACATAAAAGCAAGTATGCTGACTCCTCCTCTCACATAAAGTAGATGCAGCAAAGTCAAGGATGAAGCAAGAATGGCATCTGAAGTTATGTATAAGGAGGCTGGGCGTGATGGCTCATGCCTGTATTCCAGCACTTTAGGAGGCTGAAGGGGAGGACTGCTTGAAGCTAAGAGTTCAAAACCAGCCTGGGCAACTAAGTGAGATCTCATCTCTACAAAACAAAAATAAAAAGTTGCCAGGCTCGGTGGCTCAGCCTGTAATCCCGCGCCTTTGGGAGGCTGAGGTGAGTGGATTGCCTGAGCCCGTGGGCTCAAGACCCGCCTGGGCAGCAAGACCTCAACCCTACAATAAATCAAAAAATCAGCTGGGCGTGGTAGTGCATGCCTGTAACTCTGGCTACTCGGAAGGCTGAGGCGGAAGGATCTCCGGAGCCCAGCAGTTGAGGCTGCAGTGGCCGGGAGCGGCCGCTGCACTCCAGTCTGGGCGACAGAGTGAGACTCCGACTCAAAAAAAAAAAAAAGTTATATACAGCCGGGATCGGTGGCTCAGCCTGTAATTCCGCACCTTTGGGAGGCTGAGGTGAGTGGATTGCCTGAGCCCGCGGGTTCGCGACCCGCCTGGGCAGGCAAGACCTCATCTCTACAATAAATCAAAAAATTAGCCCGGCATGGTAGCGCGCACCTGTAGTTCCAGCTACTTGGAAGGCTGAGCAGAAGGATCGCCGGAGCCCAGCAGGTCGAGACTGCGGTGGCCAGGAGCAGCCACTGCACTCCAGTCTGGGCGACAGAGTGAGACTCCAACTCAAAAAAAAAAAAAGTTATATATACAGTAACAGGAAATTATGGGGCTACAGCCTTCTATACTGATTGAATTTTTAAAACATTTACATATATTAGTTGTAAGTTTTTTTAATTAATTGATGTAAGTACAATTGTTGAACATTAAAATAATAACTTTGGAATACATTTATTTATTTTTTTTAGTTGGAGTCTCACTCATCAAATAAACCTACTACGCATGTTGTCACTGTTTAGATAAAAATCACAGCATGATAGAGTAAAATTATAGATCTGCTTAACAGGATGAGGCCTAGTATTTAGCAGTGCAATTGCTTACTTGATCGACTGCCAGTCCACTGTAACTGTGAGAGGAGAGCTGCAGAGAGCAGTGAATGACTTCCCTCGGCATGCAGGCACAGGACACTGCAACGAGGAATTCACATTTAGATGCTGATGAACCACAATCACAGCTCAGGAAAATGCAAGTTAAGATGCTTCATTTAATATTGTTTTAAAAGTTGGTCACAGGATGCTATTAAAGTAAAATCTGTGAAGAACTTTAATGACTTTCTATTTCCTCCTGCAACGAATGGTTATCAAGAGCTTAAGGCATGTTGCCAGCTGCCCCCCCCCACTTGTTGCTTACTATTTCCACTGTGGGTCTGCAAGGGGCCTTGCTCAACTCCAACACCGTTTTTCCTCTGTGCCCACGCAGTCTCCTGCTCCTTAAATGCCCCCCTCATTCAGTCTCACATACCCAGCCCCAATCCCCTCTTTTTCAAAGGCCTTTCCAAGGTTTCTTTAATCCCCAGCTTTCTCATCTAGCCTCCTTTTACACTACACTGTTTGTATAGTATAATAGTTATTATTGTACAACACAGGCAGTTCTCCACTTATAAGCAAGCTATGTTCAAGTTTTCAGGAATCCCTTGTTAGGTGATCAGAACTCAAGATGCATTTATAAATTCAGAGACTGTGAGCAGACTGTATTACTCAAATATGATTGTAACAATATTTTCTCTCAAGCCTTTTAAAAACCTTACTACTCCCCCATCAAGAGAAGGGATCTAATTCCCTCTCCTGGAATCTGGGCAGGCTTCTGACTCACTTTGCCATCAGAAGAATGGGCAGAAGTGATGGTGCATGATTTCTGAGGCTAGTTTATAAAAGGTAAAGCCATTTCTGTCAACTGGACCTCCTCGCCCTGAAGCTGTCAGCAGCCATAAAAGCACACTGAGTGTCTTGAGTGGCCATACTGGGTGCCAGAAGCCCAAACTAGCCCACACAGAGAGACCATTTTGAGAAGAGATACCTGGCTAACTCCCAGCCACCATCTGACTACAATTCCATGAGAAACCTGGAGCTAGAACTATCCAGTTGAATACTTCTTCCAAACTCCCCCACAGAAATCACGAGAAATAATAGTTTCAGGGTGATTTGTTATGCAGCAGTAGTGACTGGAACAAAGATGCAATAGCCATCTTTCTGTCATTTCCATTCACTGCAGTTCAGACACATGCAAGAAAGACCTCTTCACACTGTCACCCATCTTATGAGTCAGCATTACCATTCACTTTATTAGAGGACATGGAGAAACCTTGAACAAACACTATCCAGAAAAATATCTGGGTTAAATCAGGATTTAAATTCTGGCCTCTGAACTTTTGAGGCTGTGCCTTGAACCTTAAGCCGAGACAAACAATATATAATACCAATTTATCAACACCAATGATATTGAGAATTAATAGCTGAATCTAACACGTCCTGTTATTTCAAGAGAAGTGCAAAATAGGCAGGTGTGGTGGCGTGGACCTGTAGTCGTAGCACTTGGGAGGCTGAGGCAGGAGGATCGTTTAAGCCTAGGAGTTCAAAGTTACAGTGAGCTATGACCCTACCACTGTACTCTAGCCCAAGTGACAGAACAAGATCCTATCTCAAGAAAAAAAAAAAACCTAAGAATTTCAAACATAACATCAATTTCCATTTTAAATTCTTAAGGATTCAAACCTTGTATTTCCATTTTAAATTCTGAGGATTCAGCTCTTTACATGAGTAAAAATTTAATAAATGTTAAATTTATTAAAGTCCAACAGTGATAAAACCAACTCTGGAGCATAGTGTATTACCAAGGAAGCATTACACACACATGATAATAAAGAGCTTAGTTAATAAATGGTGTTAGGACAAATGGCTTTTCACCTAAAAATTAGATCCCTAGTATTTTTTTGATTTTAGAAATGGGGGTCTCACTATGCAGCCCAGGCTGGTTTTGAGTTTAAATTTCTAGTTTTATGCCATTTACCAAATTAAATTCCAGATGAATAAAAGACTAAATATAAAAAACAAAACTTAAAGCATTAGAAGAAAATGTAGGAAATATGTTTACACACTCAAGTGAAGAAGGGCTTCTTAAGCAGCATGTAAAATATAAGTTATGGGGAAAAAGATCATGTCTTTTGATCATGTCAAAATGTAAAGCTGTGCAACAAAAAAGAAAAAACCCATAAAGTTAAAACAGAAACCAAAGATAGGGAGAAAAAATATCTATAATGTATATAATCAACAGTAATTAGTATCTAGAATGTATAACAAACTCCTGGCTGGGCACGGTGGCTCATGCCTATAACCCCAGTACTTTGGAAGCCCAAGGCAGAAAGATTGCTTGAGTCCAGCTGTTTGAGACCAGACTAGGCAATATAGTGAAGCCTTATCTCTAAAAAACAATCAAAAAATTAGCCAGGCATGGTGATGTGCACCTATAGTCCCAGCTACTCAGGAGGCTGATGCAGAAGGATCACCTGAGCCCAGGACATCCAAACTAAAAATAAAAAATAAAAAATAAAAAACCAAATACATATATATACTATACATACAAATATATCTGTATAAATAACAAACTCTTACCAATAAACTAATAAACTAACAAGAAAATGAACAGAAAATATAAATAAAGCAACCTGAGTGGCTAATAAAGATATGAAAAGATGCTCAAACCATCACAGAAATCATATAAATTCACATTATAAATGAAATACTATTTTATACCCACCAGACTATCAAATGTTAAAAAGTCTAACAATACCAAGTGTTAAAAAAAAGTACAGAGGGCTGGGCATGGTGGCTCAAGCCTGTAATCCTAGCACTTTGGGGAGGCCAAGGCAAGAGGATTGCCTGAGCTCAGGGGTTCAAGACCAGCCTGGGCAACTTGGTGAGACCTTGTCTCTACAATAAATCAAAAAATAAGCAGAGCATGGTAGCACGCACCTATAACTCCAGCTACTTGGAAGGTTGAGGCTGAAGGATTGCCTGAGCCCAGCAGGTCGAGGCTGTAGTGGTCGTGAGCATGCCACTGCACTCCAGGCTGGGCAACAGAGCAAGACTCCAACCCCCCACCAAAAGTATAGGGAACTGGAAGCTGCTTAACATTACCAGTAGGGATGTAAGTTGGGACCAATACGTTGGAAAGTAATTTGGTAATACCTAATAAAGTTAAAAATAAGTATAACCTGTAACTTAGAAATTCCTTTGCTCACAATGCAAACTTGAGTCATTACCAGGGAGAGTGAGGGCCAGTTAGAAGCCCAAACTTCACCTGCATGCAGCCTACTTATGTAGTTAATCCTCACTTGTACCTCACATCTCTATGATAAATACATACATACATACATACATAAGTAAAATAGCAGCAGATCTCAAAAAAAAGAAATTCCTCTGCTAAGGAGACATGTACAAGAATGTTCTCTCAAGCATTATTAGTAACTATAAAAAACTGGAAAAACACAAATGCCACCAACCACGAGAATAAATAAATAGTGGCTATTCATTTAGTGGAATTCTCCACAACAGCAAAAATGCAAGAACCTAGATATATATTAAAATAGGCAGATTTTAATTTTCAAAATAACCAAGTGGAAAAAAATCAGTTGCAGAATGTTATATTCAGTACACTATGTAAACACAACAAAATTAACCCTACAAACACAGTCAAGAATGAAAATACTGACTTGAAGAGCACAAGCCAATTTCAGAACAGTAAATGCTTCTGCGGACAGAATGAAGGGAATGGAAACTGGGGGAAGAGAGAGGCTCGCCTTTAACTGTAGTACTTCATACTTTTTGTTTCAAAATTAAGCTAAAATAACAAAATATTAATATTTGACAACTCACAATGATGGATAAACGTTAATTACATAATTTATGCACTTTTCTGTAGTTTCAAAATCTAGTTAAGTTAATAAAAACAAGGACAAAACACATTGCTTCCAAACAGTTGAAGGAATAAGGAAAAAAAACTTGATGTGTATACATATGAAGTCAAAATACAGAAATATGAAGGGAAAGGACGAAAATTAACTTTAGGACAATGATTATCATCCCTGTAAATGGTACAGGCAAGGGGTAAAAAAGAAACACTACTTGTATCAGTAATACTTTCTATCTTTAAAAATATATCTGAATCTGGAAAATGTAAATTCTGGGTGATGAGTAGTGAAATGTTTTACTTATTTCTCTATTTTCTGCACCCTTAAGTATTTCATGTTTGAAAACTGAAAACAAAAAATAAAAATAGATTATGTGGTCAGAAACATTTAGAAATGCTTTCTGTAAATTGATTTACTAAGATTTTTTTTTACCAAGATAAATAAAAAAACAGTTAAAGAACATGTCACCTTTGTGGGAAGATTGTATTTTCCATCTGGAAGAGAAAAACTCTGAACTTCTCCACATGCAGCACAAAGAAAAGCCATCTTGGTGCAAAGAGGCTTTATATTACTGACACGAACCACTGTCCCTCTTAGAGCAATGTATTTTCCATAGTAATTTGCTCGAACATTCCTGAGCTGTGTCAGAGGTTCATAGTTGTATACCCTAAAAATAAAATAGGAACATATTTATTTATAAATTTATAGTGAACAGAAAGTTGAAGTTATTTATATTTTCACAAGTTCCTTTCAGAAGCAACTATGGAAGTCTCAAACCATAGCATCCTTATTTATGTCAGAAATCTTGCAAGAATTAGGTTATTTTTAAAAACAATGTGCTAAATCTTCCCTTCTCTTCTTGTCCCATAGGCTGTTCTCTAGGGAAAAAGAAGAAAAATTTATAACATTAAAAAAAAAAGAAGAATCTACAGATTCAAAAACTTTTGAGTTTGTAACTTCCTTCTAAAGAACTGTTACAAAGCATCTTCTATAAATTCTGGAAAAGAAAGAACCCTAATGACTACCTTATACAGCTCTAATGAAATTAAAATAGTGATAAATTCAAGAAAAACAAAATAATTTTATTTAATCCCCTGTATCTGATAGAAACTTAATAATTTAACAAAATACACACCCCTTAACGTATTACAGGTTGAATACATAATCCTTATACAAAATGCTTGGGACCAGAAGTGTTTAGGATTTTCTCAAATTTTGAAATATTTGCATTATTACTCATTGAGCATCCCTAATCTGAAAATCCGAAATTTGAAATGCTCCAGAGAACATTGCCTTTGAGTATCATGTCAGCACTCAATGTTTTAAAATTTTCAGATTAGGTAAGCTCAAGCTGTACAAGAATAATTAAATTTTCAGGGTCTTGATAAGTTCACATCAAAACCAATGTTTACAAAAATTTGCATGCTGGGAAATGAACTTTTTCTTTTCCTTTTTTTTTTTTTATTTTGAGTCGGGGTCTCTCTCTGTCACCCAGGCTGAAGTGCAGTGGCATGACCACAGCTCACCACAGCATTGACCTTCTCTGCTCAGGCAACCCTCCCACCTCAGACTCCTATGTAGCTGCGACTACCATGCCTGGCTACTGTTCTTATTTTGTATAGAAATGAGGTCTCACTATGTTGCCCAGGCTGGTCTTTAACTCCTGGACTCAAATAATCCTCCTGCCTCAGGCTCCCAAAGTGCTGGGATTATAGGTGAAAGCCACCGCACCTGGCTTGGGAAATCAACTCATTTAGGAAGAAAATGTTGATTTCTGTCATGATATCTTTGAATAATTTTCAGTGAGTTCACTTTGGTATGATGATCAATCAGACAGCAAGGAACTCATAACCTTTTTACTGATTTCCCTGTTTTTATAACATGAGTTTCTCATTCTTATACAGCCTTCAATGCCTGATTCTAAGGAATACCTTAGTACATCCACTTCCTCACCTTGCATGAATGTGCGGCACATTTACCATTGTTTCTCCATCACTAGACAATCCTTCTTGGGCTCGTAGTTCAGCTGCATGCCTTTCAAGGTCCTTAGTTAATACCTAAACAGAACAGACATTGACTTTAAAGTTGGAAAACTATCCTCTTTTAAAGCAGAACTCTTTTATAGTTTGTAAACAGTTCAGAACAGAATAAAAGTCGAACAGAAGTCTAATAGCCCTTTAAAAATCTAATATTTAGTTACGACTACTTAATATTTACTTATGACTACTTAATATTTAGAGTTATGACTACTTAATTTATCATTGATTGTTTTATTTGGGGTTTTGCTGTCCCTGGTCCAAAAAACTCCAGCATCTCTGTCCGCTACTTTCTATCCAACTAACTCTAATATTAAAAGTCTCTACACATGTCATAGTGTCGACTTATCCTTCTTGTTGAAACTGTCTTGTCCACGAGGTCTTGTCTACCAGGTCTTCCAGTGCTCTGAACCAGGGTCCCCCCACTGTCTAGCTCTTATGACTTTTCTAGGGGAAAGACCCGGGATTCAAGGTCGTCACCTGTTAGGTGTGTGAACCAGGGTGAGTTTCTTAAATCACTCTCAGTCCTGGTTTTCCCAGTTGTAAAATGGGGAGGTAACAACATGCACCTCCGAAGGCTGTTGTGAGGATTAAATGAATTAGCACATGAAATGTGTTTAGCATAGCGCCTGCCACACAGTAAGCACTCAGTAAATATTAGCACTTGTTTAAAAAAAAAAGTCGCTATATTAGTCCCCCCAAACCATTACCTCCTGGTTCTAACTTTGAAATGTTTTTCTTTGTCATTGTTGTTGTTTAGAAACAGGTTCTCATTCTGTGGCCCAGGCTGGAATACAGTGGCACAATCATAGCTCACTGCAGCCTACAATCTCTTTGGCTCAAGTGATCCTCTAGCCCCAGCCTCACAAGTAGCTAGGATTGCAGGTGCACACCACCATGACCAGATAAGTTTTTTAAAAAAATTTTGTAGGCCAGGCATGGTGGCTTATGGCCATAATCCCAGCACTTTGGGAGGGAGAGGCAAGAGGACTGCCTGAGCCCAGAAGATCGAGACCAGCCTGGACAACATGGCGAGACCTTGTCTTTATAGTAAAATTTAAAAACTAGCCTGGAGTGGTGGTGTGCGCCTGTAGTCTCAGTTACTTGGAAGGCTGAAGCAAAAGGACTGCCTAAGACCTGCAGGTTGAGGCTGCAGTGAGCTGTGATTGTGCCACTACACTCTAGCCTGGACACTGACTTAAAAAGAAAAAAATTGTAGAGGTAGGTTCTCACCATGTTGCCCAGGCTTATCTTGAACTCCTGGCCTCAGGCAATTCTTCCACTTCAGCCTCACAAAGTGCTGGGACTACAGGCATGAGCCACTGCACTTGGCCAAAAATTATTTTTCTATTTCTTCAGATTCACTGATCAATCAATAAAGGAAAATAAAGACAATCTTGACTTAACACGCACTGCCTTGGCACTTAACATTAAATATTATGTACAAAGCAGTTTGCTAACAATCTAAGAGACGAAATAAGATGCATACATACAGCTATATACCGAGCATAAAGGCTCATGCTTGTAATCCCAGCACTTCGCAAGTCCAAGGTAGAGGGATTGCTTGAGCCTAGGAGTTCACGACCAGACTGGGCAACACAGCAAAACCTTGTCTCTACAAGAAATCAAAAAATTAGCTGGGTATGGTGGCATGCACCTGTATTCCCAGCTACGTGGGAGACTGAAGAGGGAAGACTGCTTAAGCCCAGGAGTTCAAGGCTGCAGTAAGCTGTGATTGTGCCACTGCACTCCAGTCTGGGCAACAGAATGAGACCTCAACTCAAAACAAATAAACAAACAAGATGCACATTTAGAGTTGCAATTGTTATAAGAACCTTAAAGATGTACAGACAAAATGCTATGTGACTTTTGTAAAGAGGTCATGAGAACAGTTTCATAGAGACAACTGATCTGGGCCTAAAGAATTTGTATACATGAGGGAAGGGAATTCTATGTGGAATGTACAGCGCGTGCAAAAGGTAGCAGTGTTCAGAGAATACCACAGGGAGCACAGTTTAGTTGGACTGGAGTGAATGAAGGACAGTAGGGGAGAAATGAAGTTGAGCCAGATCATGAAAGGCCTTCAACTCCACAAAAAGGATTTATACCTCATTTGGTAACAGTCACCACAGTCTCTCAGGAGATCATATTTTACAAAGTATGGCAAAAGTTTAGGAAGGATAATGAAGGCATTGCCTAAGACAGAGGCAGTAAGGATGAAAAGGCAGATTTAGGAGACATTTTAGAAAGAGAAATGAAATAATGGAGAAATAATGAGCCAGGTGAGTCTGAAGACAACAGTCAAGGTTCCCAGTTTGGGTTACCAGCAATATACTCATCTTTGTGATGAACTGCTTCTAGCACCTGGATATCCTTACCTGACCTGCTCTAAATCCAAATTCCAGCCACCTCTTTAAGACTGATTAGACCCCACCACCTATATAATAAAGTCTTCCTCTGAGCTTTTCCCATTCTTCTCCAACAGCTGAGTATCTCTTCACCTCTGCATACACCCAGCCCTTTGTCTATGCCTGTTCTGAAATTTGGTACTCTTCACCCCAAAGTACTTATCAGTTTGCTAGCCTAAAAATCTCTTTCACAGATGTTGTGTTACCTAACCCTGGAAAAAACTCTGGCAGGCAGAGGGCAGGCAGAGGACAAACTGTTATTTCCACCTGACATACAGGAAATTTCAGGGAAATGAAATGGTTTGCCTCATGTCAGAACCTACGTCTGAGGTTGGTCTTTTTGTACCATGTTCATAACTGAAAAAACCATGATGCTTTGTCTTTTTTTTCCGAGTCAGAGTCTCACTCTGTCGCCCAACTGAACTCAGGCAATCCTTCTGCCTCAGCCTTCCAAGTAGCTGGAACTACAGGTGTGCGCCACCACGCCTGGCTAATATTTTGATTTATTGTAGAGATGAGGTCTTACCAAGTTGCCCAGGCTGGTCTCGAACCTGTGAGCTCAGGCAATCCTATCACTTCAGCCTTCCAAAGTCCTGGGATTATAGGCGTGAGCCACCACGCCCGACTGATGCCTTGTCTTATTATCCCTATGAGACTGCATATCTCCTTGAAAACAAGGTTTAATTTCTGCACAATCTTAAGCAAGATTAAGCAAATCCAAATAAATCAGAGGCAGATATTTTATTTAGGTAAGCAATTATACATAGAATAAATGGCATCTATTAGGACAGGAGTGCAATCTTTGTGTACTTACCAACATCTTTTGGTAAAAGCTAAGTATTCTTTAGAGAAGGTACCATCACTGTAAAATCTTTCTTTATAATTTAGACAAAATTTGCATAAAATATTCACCTGATGTACTGCCAAACCCATGCAAGCCAAGGTTTTCTCAGGCGCATCTCTCAGTTCATTTGCTATATTTGGTATCAAGCTAGTTATTTCATTGTCTTTTGTCAGTTCTTTAAAATCCACCAAAATACTTCCCTTCCTTTCTATTTCATCCTATAAAATATAAAAGTATGGGAACAATAATTGCTTGTTTGGTATCAATTATCATAACTGAGCATTCACTTTGAGAAAGCAAATAACATTTGCATGGAAATAATGTTAAGTACAATGTAAGTATAAGCTTCATGCTATGCATGGTTCTGGTATTTTAAATATATTAACTTATTTATGCCTCTTAAGAACCCTTTGAGGTAGGTGTTTATACTACTATCTTCAACTGAAAGAGAAAACTGAGGCACAGATAAGTTAAGCAATTCATCAAAGTCCACACTACAGGTTAAGTGGCAGAGCTGGGGTCTGAACCAAGACAGTCTGACTCCAGTTCCTATCACAATCACCAGCACCTCAAATACAATAAGACAACACATAAGAGTAGACTGGTAGCTCTGTTGTAAAGGAATCTTACCTTGTCATATAAATCAATATGCCTTGTGAAAAACTTTTCAAATGCTTGAATCTTCTCAATAAAAGGAGAGCTATCACTGTAAACTAATCCAAGAAATATGGCATTAGCACCAATAATTACACACGTACAAGCATATTTTTCATGAAACAGAAGAAACACTATATACACAACAGATTTTTTTTCTAATTGCTTTATATTCTGATTACATTTGGATAATAAATGATACAGAATATACACTTAAGATTCTAAAACAAGTTTAGGTCTATGTAATCTGAAATGCAGACAGGAAGTATCTCTCTATAAAAACCCCAATAGCTGAGAAACTTCATGCTGAATCTTCGACACCTAACAGCACACATTAGTTCAAAAAGCTTACACAATAAGTTATAATAAAGCCAAAGTCAGACACATAAGCAGTGCAATGAAGTAGTTTTGAAGCACAGTTGGTCAACCCTAAGGCACCTCTTGAACTCCATCTTTAGGACAGGTCCAAATATCACTTATAATTTTCTGAGCTATCTGCTGGAGAACAATGTGAGTGTTGGTAGCTAATGCTTCCCAAAGCAACAACAGATCACTTATGAAACATACCTGTCCATCAACAGAAAAACAGACTCCCAATAGAGAAAACATTTGTAAAGTACTCTATTTATTCACAAAATGAATACTGAGTGCCTGATATGGGGCACGGTCCTTGACCTTAAGCAGTATAGTCTAGTGGGAAAAAGATACATACATAAAACCCATACCTCAAGAGACATAAAAAAACAGATATTTTAAGAACACAGAAGACAATTCCCCACACGGAGATGGACAGAGGTATATCAACTGGTGTTTTTTTTGTTTTGTTTTGGTTTTTTTGAGTGGAGTCTTACTCTGCTGCCCAGGCTGGAGTGCAGTGGCCACACTGCTCATGGCCACTGCAGCCTCAACCTACTGGGCTCAGGTGATCCTTCTGCCTCAGCCTTCCAAGTAGCTGGAACTACAGGCACATGCCATCATGCCCAGCTAATTTTTTATTTATTGTAGAGATGAGGTCTCACCAAGTTGCCCAGGCTGGTCTCAAACCCGTTGGCTCTGGTGATCCTCTCACCTCAGTCTCCCAAAGTGCTGAGATTACAGGCGTGAGCCACTGCACCCAGCACTAGTTGTGCTCTTGATGATCAAAGGGAGGTTCCTTAACAGAGTTTCTATGCAAAGCTGTGCTGGTTATTGTCTCTTGGTTCCAAGTCTACTGTTCTATTCTCTGGTCTAGAATGCTATGATCAAGATCTATACCCTACATTTCTCAGATTCCCTTTTAACTTCTGCCAGTTGCAGGCACTTTAGAGATGGAGAGTAGCAGTAAGTGAGAGAGAAATTCATCCATGTTTCCAGTTGTTTTCATCACCTCTGCAGCTACAAAAGGTAGCTACAGTTATAGCCTCCAGCTCCCAGCACCAAATGAGTCATGGCCCCTCAGATACCAGTGGCAACCACCTTCATTCACCTCAGTGATCTGTACAGCTCTGTAGGGTAGCTTACAGCACAGCTCTGTAGGGTAGCTTTCAGAAGTCCAAACAGAGTTTTGTAGGGTGCCCCTTAGAGGTTAAAGCAACAGTTATACTGTGCTTTCTCCCCCACCTTTGAATTCCTACGTTCTTGTAAACCGCAGACCTTAACTTTGGTTTCCTCAGCCATGAGGATTGCTGCTATTTCCTCAAGTTACTACTCTGGAGAGTTACTTCAATGTTTCCTTTCTGCTCTTTCAGTCTTCCACTTATATATCTAACTCCCTGTACTGATCTCCTTTTGAAATAACTAGTGTGGTTTCTGTTTTCCTGACTAATATAAAACATAAAAATAGTGCTCTTGAAAAATAACATGATTTAACTATTTGGTTGAACAAGATTAAAGGGGTATATATCAGTAAGCCAAATGAATTATAGTAATATGAGATTTAATAGCTACAAACAAGTTAAGAAAATATAATTTATGGTGCTTTTGCACTTTTGACTCTACCTTCAGAGAAATAAAGCTTCCAGCCCTTATATGGTATGAATTGATCCAATGTTGACTGTAGTAGCAAAGACTGTGGTGTTTGTCCTGAAAAAAATAGAATACTAGGTTAGCAGAAACAGCAAACATTTCCTCCCAATTTGCTTCTCCTTCCAAATGAGAACCTGATATAACATTAAAAGTATCTAAATTAGAAGTTTCAGTAAGAATTTGGGACATTAATGTTCAAATACCTGCTAGGGAGTAGCATCAAATAAAAGATAGCCTGAAATTGGAAATAAACTACTTTATATGATAGACAAGAATTGCTTTCTTCATGAAGTAAAAAAAAAAATTTGAATAATCATTGACCTCACCTACCAGAAGTATGTTTTCCTGTGGTTTTACTCAGGTCAGGTCTGTGTTCTCTTTCTTTCCATTTTCCTGAGATGTTCCCACCACCTCTCCCTCTTTTCCAACTTTGAAATCTTCCTCGTCCAAATCCTCTGCCTCTATACTCTCCATTCATGGCTTCTAAAAGATAGAGATGAAAAAAGTCTCATCAAAACTGTAGGGAAAATAATGCTTGTAAAAATGTATTAATGCAGTAAAAAAAGAAAAAGTATTATACTCTAGGTTTCATACTAGTAACCAGGCTTGCAAAGTTATACACCTATGATACAAGACCCAAACATTCTACTGATGGAGATTCTGCTACTCTCCATTGCTTTTAAAGGTATACCACAGTGTACCTTAAAATTTAGTAACTATTAAATAAAGCTTAATTAGAAATACTAGATGCTCATGGGCTAAAAATAAGGAAAGATTTTCAAGAAGACCCCACTAAATAAATGAAAACAAGACAGGTAATCAACTCTAAGACTGTTTGCTGTGCTTGAGACTTACAGAGCAGGACAGGATGGACATAATCCTGGCCTGTGAGACATTAGGGATACACCATCTCCTTACAAACACTTTCTGTGCAATTTTTCTGTAAACCTAAAAGTGTTATAAAAAACAAGGTCTACTTAAAAAATAATTCCTATCCTAAGGACACAAATACATAATTTATCTGTAGCTGTAACTCAATTCATTACAACGGAACCTATCCCAATCTTTATTTGAAGGGATTTAGTTGATAAGTTAATAACTAAAAAGTTCAAGATTTGGGAGGACGACAGAACTCTGATAACTAATCAGACATTACACAGTACGAAACCGAAGCTCAGAGACATTAAGGAAACTGATGAAGTTCAAAGTCGTTTGGTGGCAGTACAGAGATCAAAACCCTTCAGGCTCCTAAGTTGAGGCCCTCCCTCAACAACGCTAGGCGCCATACCCTTGACAGACAAGATAATTGGTGAGAACAGTAACACCAACACAAATGTAAGAGATGGGACTGGGAAAGGAGTAAAAGAGCCACCCACGGGCAGCTGTGCTTCGTTAAATAATCTTCTTTATTTACCTGTCCTGAGGCTAAGTTCTTACTTGCTTAGGGTGGAGGTCCCAAAGCTCTGCCAGTTCACAACTGGGCCGGCTCCGGGGTACACCCTGATATGTCCCGCCAGTTTCTCCCTCCCTCCGGTGGGGACGCACCTCAGGACTAAGGAGAAGTCTCCGAAATCTGAGTTCCTCGGGTGACCCCTGCCAGGTCTGTGGTTCTCTTCAGCAGCAGCTCTCTTGACGTCCCCATGCGAAGTGAGACTCTATCTGTGGCAAAGGCTCGAGAACCTGTCGCAACCGCACCTCAGAATCAAGCCCGCTTCTTTAAATTCTTTTTTTGACGCTTCTGTGACGCAACTTCCGTTAAAGAAAGTGGCGTTGCGGAAGGGGCGGGGCGGAGAGCAGCCAATCAATGAGTTTGACCGGAAGGACGCCACCAGGCTCCCGGAAGCGGTCCTGAGGTCTGGACTGGAAAGCGGAAGCGGCGTGCAACACGTGGGGGCGGTGCCGGTCGAAGGGGTCCAGGTCCCCCGGATTGTGGGAAGCCAGGCTGGTGGTTAACAGCGGAAGAGGAGGGACAGGCCGCGGGGATCTGGAGGGACACCGCGGAGCAGGGAGACCGGCTGAGCGTTATGGATGGTTCAGGGGAGCAACCGGGCCCGCAGCCACTGCATCCCGGGGGCCACTGCATCCACGACGGCGACTTCGTGGTGCTGAAACGGGAAGATGTGTTCAAAGCAGTGCAAGTCCAGCGGAGAAAGTAAGTCGGGACCCCCGTCCCCACCTTCTAGATGTCTCCCCTCCACCCCCACCCAGTTCTCTCCAAACCCCTCCTATCAGGGTCCCGTTCTTGGCTCTCGATCCCGATCCTGTCAGAGAGAGCTTTTCCACCAGGATCCCGTCCTCAGCCCTTCGAATGCCTCCTACCCCTCCTGTCTTCCCACAAACTTCCCCTCCATGGTTTTATACCTGGCTGACTACCTTCAGCTTCCCTCTCAGACTTTCCACAGAATCCCTTCCCCAGAATTCCATTCTTAGCCCGCGAATGCCCGAATGCTTCCCTCTCCCGCCCACCGCCACCCCATCCTGGGGTTTTTACCCCTAAGTCCTTGGGATCTTCTGACAGACCCTTCCTCTTTACTCTGGGGTCTCATCCTTGCCTCTTGTCCTCTCGGCTCCCCCATTTCCCCCCATAGATCCTCGTTCCTCCCGAATCCCTCAACCAGAATCTACCCAATAAAAAATGAAATCTCTCCCAGCTAGTCTGGCTTTGTGACCTTTTCTGTCTACCCAAACAGGATATGGGGAATAGGGAAAAGAGACATTTTCCCGTAGAATGTAGGATCACTTTGGAGTTCCCTCATTTTACACCAAGGGATTCAAGGTCCAGAAAATTGCTCAAAAGCAATTTGCTCGAGGTCTCAGAGCTCAGGATTAGGTTTGGTTTGTGCACCTGCTGACTAGTATTACTGTTTTAGTACTGGAGAAGTGGGATTTTGATAAGTTTCTGGGAGGGTTGGTGAGGTTGCTAAAACATGACAGCTTATTAATGGTGAAAATATATTGGGGTGGTTGGGTTAATTTATAAGTTTGATGAATGAACCAATCTATGTAATGACCATCCAGGTGAAACTTTTTTCTTTCTTTTCTTTCTCATATTGTCCTTGTAAGTTGCTCAGCTTTCATATGTAGTTGTTTGCACTTTTTTTTTTTGAGTTGGAGTCTCACTCTGTCGCCCAGACTGGAGTGCAGTAGCACACTTCGGCCACTGCAGCCTCGACCTGCTGGGCTCCGGCCATCCTTCCGCCTCAGCTTTCCAAAGTAGCCAGAACTACAGGCATGTGCTACCATGCCCGGCTAATTTTTGATTTATTGTAGAGACGAGGTCTCGAACCCACCGGCTCAGGCAATCCACTCGCCTCGGCCTCCCAAAGTACTGGGATTACAGGCTGAGCCACCGAGCCTGGCCTGTTTGCATTTTTAATAATGTACTCTTTTAGATAAGAACTTCTTCTGTACCAAGGAGATAGCAGCATCTTTAGTTGAAAAGTACTATTTAGACATTTATTTGGAAATTCTTTTCATCAGGCCTCTTCTTGGCAGAAGCAATAGTGGCAGTTTCCATTTTATTTAGAAAATAACCTTCTGAGCTTAGTTACACTCCAGGCCAGACTCCCCCATCCCCCTTTCCTCCGGTCTGTACTCATCTGATTGGACAGAAGCAGTCCTGGCTCTCTAAGAAGGAGACTTTGTAAATCCTACTTCTTCCCAGTGAAGATGTAGCCCCACATTCCTCTGACGGGGGCAGTGACCTGTCAGACCAGCCAGTTTGAGTGAAAAATCCTTCACCTTCTTTGCACTTAAACTAGTAGAGAGATATACCCAACCCATCTCAGATCCAGTGTTTAGATAGCACCAAGGTGTTTGAATGATGAGATGTGGGGGTGGGGGTGCACATCTGGGCTGATTTGAGTTTCAACTTGTGAGGGGATTTATGTTAGTAAATACAGTGTCTGTTATGTTTTGTTATGTGCTAGTATCTGGAGACCTGACAAAGGGCAAGAATTGGCCCTATCTGGATCACCTAGGATCATGCAGGATTTTGCTCACATGGTTTAAGTAAGCTTTAATGAAGATGTGACACATACAAAGATGTGGCAGGATTTAGGAAATTAATAAAGGTGATGCACTCAGGGACTGGCAATGGTGGTAAGACTTTGACATGGGAGCCTATGTGATGTGGCAATGCTTTCTGTCATGGTTAGCCTCCAGGGACACAAAGAGGAGAGAAGGAGTGAGGTGTGGAAAAAACAGAATTAACCACTACATGTATCCCAGAATTTAGTGTTCTGTGCACATGGACCATGTCCTGATGCTACGTGGGCTTCCTAAGATTCCTTGGTCTTTGCGTTAAGATTTCTTTTGGAATGGCCTTGACTAGCACTTTGGCATTTATTGGAGGTTGACATGTTTCTGACTAGTCAGTTGCAGAGCATCTATTTCATACATCCAAAATAGTGCACCTGAAGTGGTATGGTGTAGTGGAACGAACCTGGATTTGGATCCTAGCTCCAGCACCTTGTAACTATGACTCTGGAACAAGATACTTCTTCCTGGGCTTCAAATTGCGCTTCTAAAAAAGAACTATGTTCCAGGATTACTTTGAGAATTAAATCAGAGTATGAAACATCACTGGCACAGACTGCCTAGCCCTGACTGGCATTCAGCAGATGTTAGTTTACTTTTGAGAGTAAAGTTTGTGTTTTTGTGGAATTTTCCTTTTAAATTTCAATAAGATAAAAATCTGGGTCGTAGGAAAACCTCAAATTGCCTAGTCCTCAGAAGATTGTTGTCAGTATAAGTTTCCATTTCCAAATCTGTAGATTGTTTTTTTTTTAATTTTTTTATTTTAAATATATGGGGTACAATTTAGGGTTAGATATACACATGTTCATTATGCAGATACCCTTGTTGATGAGGTGTGCCCCCCATCTCCCACCCCTGGCAGTTTCCCACTACTGCCAATCCCTTTCTTATAGTATTACAATCATTGTTCAAGGTCCGTTTATGAGTGAGAACATGTGATACTCAGTTATTTGTTTCTGTGATAGAACACTGAGTATTATGACTCTAAGTCCATCCAAGTTGCTGCAAGGTTCATAATTTTGTCCTTCTTTATGGCTGCATAATATTCCATCGCGCATATGTACCACATATTTTTTATCCAGTCCCCTTTCAATGGGCAGCACGGTTGGTTTGTAGAGTGTTGATAATGTTTATTTACAAATATAATTTGCTTTTATTAGATAATATTCTGATAAAACACCTAGTTAGACCAAGCCCAGATAGTTTGTTTAATCTTGTCTCAATGGTTATTCAGTTTTGAGATTTTTCTGGGGTGAGTTGCAAGGGGTGTCACAGTGTATGTCCAGTGGCATGGCAGTCTTGGTGACCCTACCTGCAGTTCAGGAAATCTGCAGAGGCTGTGAGTTTGGACATTCTGGTAAACAATGCAGAGTGAGGTCAGACTAGTGTTTCAGAAAGGAAATGTCTTCTGTCTTTGCTTCTTCTTTCCAAAATGTATTGTTTTTCTCTTTTCTTTATTAATTCTAGTCTCTCCCCCAGCCCTGGTTCTCTCTAGAGTATTTGTTGCTTTGTGTTCAGGGATAATTCTGCTGATTTTCCATTGTGGAGACCACTTTTCAAAAAAGCTATAATGAACATGTCTCTTCTATACTGAACATAAAAAATTTTCAGCTAATTGACTTTTTTTCTTCCACAGAAAAGTAACTTTTGAAAAACAGTGGTTCTACCTGGATAATGTCATTGGCCACAGTTATGGAACCACATTTGAAGTGACCAGTGGAGGAAGTCTGCAACCCAAGAAGAAGAAGGAAGAGCCCACTTCAGGTGCACTATTTTGGATGTCTTCAATAGATGCTCTCCAACTGACTAGTCAGAAACATGTCAACCTCCAATAAATTCCAAAGTGCTAGCCCAGGCTATCCCAAAAGAAATCTTAACTTATAATCTAAGAACTGTAGCTTAGTGGAACAAGACAAGTACTACCCTTGGCCATGACATAACTTAGATTCTGGCTCTAGCTCACTATTAACAACAACCTCTTGTCCAAAAGCTATTATTACTAATTAAAATTATTAAAGTGAACAGATTTAATAAAATAATAAAATGAAAACATTTAAGTAATAATTTAAAGTTGAGTAATTAAAATACTATTAAGGTTTTTCTTCAAACCAGTTATTTAAACACTTTTAATTTAACATTCATGTTTTCTGAGCACTAAATATCTGCCAAGTATAACTACGAGTGTAGCAGTTCTTGAAATAGACTGTCTTATAAAATGTACTTACCAGGAGGGAACATCAAAAATAATCAAGTAGAGATGCAAGCAGCATAATTTCTGATGGCAATACACGCTGTGAAGATTATAAAGCAGGGGCGTGTACTGGAGCCAGTTTGGGTGAGGTGAGCTTTGCTGAGAGTGTGAGCTCAGCCTTGAGTGATAGAAAAGAGATCCAAAGCCGGACTCGGTGGCTCAGCCTGTAATCCCACGCTTTGGGAGGCTGAGGTGAGTGGAATGCCTGAGCCCGCGGGTTCGAGACCCACCTGGGCAACTTGGTGAGACCTCATCTCTACAATAAATCAAAAAAATCAGCCGGGCATGGTAGCATGTGCCTGTAATTCTGGCTACTCGGAAGACTGAGGCGGAAGGATCACCGGAGCCCAGCAGATCGAGGCTGCAGTGGCCGGGAGCGGCCATTGCACTCCAGTCTGGGCGACAGAGTGAGACTCCAACTCAAAAAAAAAAAAAAGAAAAGAGATCCAGCCACTCAGAGATCTGTCGTCAGAACTTTCCAGACAGAGGGAGCAGCAAGTGCCAAAAGCCTGCTGTGGCACCTTACTAGGTGTGTTCAAGGGACCAAAAGAAAGGCAATGTTGTTGAAGCTGAGAAGTCAAGAGATGACCAGAAAAGGTAGCAGGGACCAGGTCATATGCAACCTTGCAGGTCATCTTTGGAGTGTTTTCTCTTGGCTGTGTGGTTTTAAGCATCAGAGCACATGAGCCAATTTGCATGTAAGAAAAGAGCACTCTGACATCCTAGTGGGTAGTATTAGAGGGGCAAGATGGGAACAGGAAGATGAGCTAGAGGCTTGGAGTCATTGTGACAAGAAAGGATAGGGGACTGCGGTGGAAGCAGTGGGATGGGGAGGCCAGACTTTTGTGGTCGTTGGGTTGGATGTGGATATGAACTTAAAAAAAAGAAAGATCGTAAAATAGCATCAGACTATACATGTCATAAAGCAATTTCTTTCCTTAGAGACTAAAGAAGCGGGCACTGATAATCGAAATATAGTTGATGATGGGAAATCTCAGAAACTTACTCAAGATGACATAAAAGCTTTGAAGGACAAGGGCATTAAAGGAGAGGTAATAGTCAAAGGATTTTTTGTTTTGTTTTTGTTTGTTAAGTGTTTAGGAAATTGGTTTTTAAGGCAGACTTTACTTAAGGTAAAATGGAAAAATAATGTTATACTTCTGTTAGAAATAGGTTGAAATGTACATGCAATTCAATATATCAAAGATCTTGATTCTTACATACAGAAATATAAGTGAATGACATTACTAATATTAGCAGTGGAGAATTTAATAATGGTACATATTAGGACTTAACTTGGATCATTTTCAGTAATGTTCTCAGCCAATATCTTCAGAAATGAGTTTCCTTTACCTTTCTTCTCCCTTTATTGTGATCTCTGTTCTTTTACTTTGGTTTGAATGAAGTTGTTAGGTACTTGTATTCTATTACAAATTCTAAAGAATATAGAAATACAAAGTACATCTATTTGGACTTCTGTGGAAAGGGAACTGGAGAATCAGACCGTTGGATGCATCCTGGGGTAAGAAACCTTTGAAGTTATCTGTTCTGTGAAAATAAAGTTTCAGAAAATCTACTTGCTCCTTTTCTTATAGGAAATAGTTCAGCAGTTAATTGAAAATAGTACAACATTCCGAGACAAGACAGAATTTGCTCAAGATAAATATATAAAAAAGAAGAAAAAGAAGTAAGTGGCTTTTGATTGAAAAGTTGGAAAATATTAAGTCCTTATATATTTATAATATATATAATTAAGAATAAAAGATTTTAAGTCTCTTTTTCAAATTGGTATTTTGTTTTTTCTTTCCTCAGATATGAAGCTATCATTACTGTTGTGAAACCATCCACCCGTATTCTTTCAATTATGTATTATGCAAGAGAACCTGGAAAAATTAAGTACGCTTTGTTTCCTTTCAAAAGTATTATTGGGGGAAAAATATATCTTTAAGAAAGTCATGATTTTAAGTAAAATGAAAAATTTGCTCACCTGCATAAAGTGTCCTCCTACCTCATAAATTGTAAGTCCTTTTGCTGTTGCCTTCAAAGCAATCAATACTCTTATCAACATAATTTTTATAAGACAAACAAAACTTGAAAAATGATTATTAAAATGGCAGGCTTTACTTAGCTAAAAATGAATGAATTATTCTTTTTATCTTAGCCACATGAGGTACGATACACTAGCCCAGATGTTGACATTGGGAAATATCCGTGCTGGCAACAAAATGATTGTAATGGAAACATGTGCAGGCTTGGTGCTGGGTGCAATGATGGAACGGATGGGAGGTAAGATTTAATATTTCAAGTTCAGTAAAAGCCCACCTTAGTGTGAGTAAAGGAATCCAAAAATTCAAACTCATGGCAAACTGATTGAGTTACTTGGCAGTTAATGGAGTGACTTGGGAGAACCTGCATAGCTCCTGGCCCAGGGACCTGCATTCACAGTCCACATGCCCACAGTTAGGCTGTGTTGTTTATAACCCCCAGGTCCCCTGTGGTGATTGTTCAGCCTTACTATCAATGGGTGTGATGCTGGAGGCTGTGGCTGGCTAGGACTTCCAGGACAGTGATGTCAGTAAACTGTTGGGTAGTTGGTGCTCATTGTATTGGCTTGAGTTGAGGTGATTCAGAGGGAAATTACTAAACTTGAAGTCTTTCCTGGAAGACTACTGCATAGCCTGAAGCGCCTGTCCTTTCTTTGACCCCATGGAGGATAAGAACTTATAACTGCTGCCTTTGAGGATTGAAGTGAGAGGAAACAGAGTCAATCACTAGTCATGAGACATCCAAATTTGCAAGACCACAGGGTTTTACAGTAGTGTCCAGTGGGGGTAAGCTTCTTTAAGATTTCATGTTTACCTGTTTTGGAATTATGTTACCTCCACTGTGAATATTCAGAGACTCCAAACTGGTCCCCAGAGGAACTGTGTCATCTTCAGTCTCTGAATAAAGTAGAAAGACCTTTATCTTATGACTGTGGAGGACTCACTGAGGGTTTGCATAGTCTAGAGTTCCCTCCATCAGCAGATGTTTGTTCCTTTCATCTGTTCAGGTTTCGGCTCTATTATTCAGCTGTACCCTGGAGGTGAACCTGTTCGGGCAGCAACAGCATGTTTTGGATTTCCCAAGTCTTTCCTCAGTGGTCTTTATGAATTCCCCCTCAATAAAGTGGACAGTCTCCTAAATGGAACGTTTTCTGCTGAGATGTTATCTTCTGAGCCAAAAGACAGTGCTTCAGTTGAAGAAAGTAATGGCACACTTGAGGAAAAACAGACTTCTGAGCAAGAGAATGAAGACAGCATGGCAGAGGCCCCAGAGAGCAATCATCCAGAAGAACAAGAAACAATGGAAGCCATTTCTCAAGATCCAGAACACAAGGAGCCCAAAGAGAGAGGAGGCAAAAAAGATTATGTAAGAATGCTGGGAGCCCCCACCACTATCATAATAATCTCCTCAGGGCCTCAGTTAACTTCATTTAAGGAATAAGATTATGTTTGGCTGTGGAGCATCAGCTCCCAAGATGATGAATATCAAAACAGCTAGAGAAAGAGTGTGCGTTCATGTACGCAAGTGTGTGATTTAATCTTTGGGGTGGAGCTTTAGTATACAGAAGCATTGCATAGGTAGCTTGATGATGGTTTTATAGCATATAGGCTTTCTTTTTTTTTCTTTTTAATTTTAAAGATGTGGGGTACAATTCAGGGTTGGCTTTCTTATAAATAATCTCCTTCTATTGCTTTAGTCCAAATTGATCAATATTTTTGAAATGGTTTGACAGACTAGAGCATTTCCATAACCCTGAATGACCCCAATACGTTAGTTTCTTATTTTTCTTCTTGAAGATTCAGGAAAAACAAAGGAGACAAGAAGAGCAGAGGAAAAAACGTTTAGAGGCTGCTGCTCTGCTGAGTGAAAGAAATGCAGACGGGTGCGTTGGTAAAAGAAGGCAGGAGACTTCCTGGTGCATGTGGGCTCTACTTTAAACAGATTGGCATTCTCTTTCTGCTGGTCTGCCGTGATTCTCGTGGGACCTGAGATGAGTATTCTGCCTTGGGTTGAGAAGGAAAGGAGGCTGGGTCTGGCAGAGGTGGGAAATTGACTGCGCTGGTTTAAGAGTTTTGGATGAAATGTGAACCTTCTCTAATGACAGTGCACTAGATGAGGCTGTGTCGTTCCACTAGGTACAGGGGTGGGGCATTCAAGTAATTTGAGAGGCATAGGCTTAGAGAAACCTCCTGACAAGAAGAGGTAGATTCTGATATCTGCACGGCAGCATATGCAGTGTTGGATTTATTCCCAGATGATTTTTTTTTAAGTTAAGATTGTCATCAAATGCTACTTAAGTTTGCCAAGCACCAAAAGAGTTGGTAACCCTGTTTTTGATTCCTAGAAAGAAATAACTCATGATTTTATTGTTTCTGATTTCTAGAATGTTATATTTAAATTCTGTGTGAGTCATGCAAATCATATACATGATCAGTTTAAATGCATTTTAAAACCTTTGCTCCACGTTGAGGGAGCAAAGAAATAACTTGTCTGATATTTTCCTAACAGGTTAATTGTAGCAAGCCGTTTCCATCCCACCCCACTGCTGCTGTCTTTGCTGAACTTTGTGGCTCCTTCAAGGCCATTCGTGGTCTACTGTCAGTACAAAGAGGTAATAGTGAAATGGATGGAAATTCTTGCATCAGAGTGTTGATTCTCAGACTGCAGCTCAGCAAGTAATTCTTAACAGCTTTGTACCTGTTTTTGCCTGCAGCCTCTGTTGGAGTGCTACACAAAACTGCGGGAGAGGGGTGGGGTCATCAACCTCAGACTGTCTGAAACCTGGCTTAGAAATTATCAGGTACGTGTTCTTACAGCCAGGTCCCAGAACACTCTCAGAGTTCTGGATCGTTGCAGTAGTACTGGAGTGGTTAAACAGAGATATCTCTGTTCCTGTCTCCAGAGGTGGAGAAGTCTCATGCCTGTACGCAGAGAAAATGTTCTGATTTTTCCTGACCCTTTTTCTCTTTTCATATCAGAGCAGAGCGTATTATTCTGTAACTCCAGCCCAGAGGCATTTAAAATGCAAACAGTTGTGGTTCATATTCCCCAAGACCTCATACCACTGTGGAAGGTGTAATTGACAATAGCAAAATCCCCAGGTAGATGTAAAAGTGGCTCTTTCTTTACAGGGATGTTTTTAGGATTTACTAGTGAGCTCTGTGTCAGTTCAAGTCTTCTGAAAGACATATGCCATGATGGAAGTCTAAGTGTAAGAGATCTATTGGAGGAAATGCCTTTGAAAGATAAGGGGAAAGGGAGCAAGATTGATGCCTGTGCATGGAGGAGGTGGAGTAGGAAGAACCTGAAGTGCTGCTCTGAGCAAGTCTCAACCAGGATGATGGGAAGCACAGGAGCAAAGATCACCCCATAAAGGAGCCCTGTGTTGGGCAGATGTGCTCCAGCCCTCATACCCATGTTCAGTTAGTGACTGAGAGCAGCCTGTGACCCCCCTCATTGTGAACATGAAGCAGATCCCAAAGGAGCAGCAGCTTTAGGCTTTCTGCTACCCGAATGCCCTGCAGCCAGTTCCCTTGTGATGGGAGATCTGAGGGGAGTGCCTGCATGCTGCCATAGGTATTGTCTGGTAGCCTGGTATGTTATACTGTGGTCCAGATGCTATGGAGGCTTAGGTAACCTTGCTCTTCATGGAGATCGTCTTATTTAGCTGAGGTAACAGGAGAAAAGAAGTCGTTGGCATCAACAGGGTAGCAGGGAAAGGAGGTTCTGAGTGTACCTCCAGTAGCTGTTTCTCCATAAACCCACACTCCATTCTTGGCTATGAAGTTTCCTGGAGCCAAGAAGAAGAAAGCTATATACAAGGCCCAGAGTACTGTACAAGCCATTTGCCCATTCCCCACCAGAAACAGGCTTCAGTTTATTTTTCAACAGAAAATCACTTAAGCCAGTTCCTGTACTCTTCTCTACACTGTCATGTAAACTAATGGGCTTCTTAGAAATTGGACCATTTAAATCATCAAGAGAATCCATGGTTTAAATTCTCATTTTTGGCATGTGTTCTGTTTTCATGTACTTGATTGTCTTGGGAAAGCATGAATGTCTGTCTTTTCTGTTTTGATTAGGTTTTGCCAGATCGAAGTCATCCCAAACTGCTGATGAGTGGAGGTGGGGGATACCTTCTCTCAGGCTTCACTGTTGCTATGGACAACCTTAAAGCAGACACCAGCCTCAAATCCAATGCAAGCACTTTAGAATCACACAAGACTGAGGAACCAGCAGCTAAAAAACGGAAATGTCCACAGTCTGAGTCTTAATGCTTCAAGAATTGCTTTGAATTTTGTTCTCAGGCATTATACAGTTAGTACTTAAGCGTTAAATGCCATTACTAATTGTTTTTTCCTGTCCTAAGAATAAGAACATGCCTGTCCACCCATTCCTGGGAAGGAAGAGTCAGCCTTTTGTCCACTGTTGACACAGATGGGTTTTGTCTGTCAAAACTGCAACCCTAGGATGTGCGGTAGATTGATATGACCAAATGTATTTAGCAAAAACCCTCTAAGAACTTCTAAATACTCTGTGCAAATATCAAGAGAATTTCAACATCCTAAAGATGTATTTATACAAGACTTTTTTTATATTTTAAGCTAAGTGGAATGACAACATAGCTAAAAATTCATGGGTACTGAAAGGAAGGAATTGATGGAAGTAATTTCCTCTATTCATTCCATTCTCTTCAACTTAAGCAATATGGATGTGTGAGTGTGAGATTTACAGTACCAAATATGTCCACCCAGTTCCCTGCAGTGGAATAAGCTTTTCTGAAATGCTAGGTTTTATTATTTGGCTATCATTCAGAATATTTACTTTACTGCTTTTTCTGTGTGTGTGTGTGCATAAAAAGGTTTAGTAGGGTAATTTTTGCATTAATTTGCCAATTCTCTCATTTTTGTTCTAAATAAAGTGACTAGAATTTTTGTGTAGTATTAAATTAAAAGGAAGAGAAACGGTTTTTTTTTTTTCCATCTGCAGACTTACGGATACACACCGCACACATGTCTACACATGTATATATGTGTATAAAAGTTGGTATATAAACATTTACATATATACATATATGCACATACATATCAAAACAGATTGTCTTATCTATATGAGTATATACACACACATACACACGGAGACAAAGAATATACAATCTATTTGAACTATGGCAAAGTTGTGCAGGACTTAGTCCAGTTCTTGTATTAGTGTCACTCCTTGTCAAATATACTTTAAAGTGCCTTTTTTGCTGTTATTAATGCTAGTCTGAAGAGCTCAGCATGATTCAGTGGTTACCCTTTCTAAGCTCTGAACAACTGTGATCAAATCATTTGATTACCTGCTGCAGAGAAGAACAGTGTTAATGATAAGCCAAGGCTCTTCTCCATTTGAGTGAACGAGTCTTTTACTCACTAGAATGTACTCATGTGTACTGTTCTTGTCATCATAGAATAGAGACATATCATTCTCTGAGGAGCATCTCAGAACAAAAGAAATGTTCCAAATAGCATGTGCTTTTCTGATAATGGCCAGTGTGATTACCAGCAGTTCAGTTTTTATTTCTTTTTCTTAAGATAATTGTTTTTAAAGACTAAAAATGTTTTGCACTGTGATCCATCTGACTAACAATGATGCAGTGATGCCACGTTGATTGGCTTTTGGCCAACTGTGACACATGGTCTGTTTGGCAGAGAACATGCCTGGATTGGCACCTTACAGAACAAGTTGCAAGCTGTCGTCACCCACATAACAACCAGTCGAGTTTAGTCAAGGAGAACAGAAAACTACGTAGACTGAAATCAGCAGGGGCTGGTCTCCAGTAGTCCTGTTAGAACCATCTCTTACTTGAAATTCAACCAGTTTCAAGTCCCATTTCATTCCCTAAATTCTTCATTTTAGTCCCCTGAGGGGTCTGGGGTCTGAGCGACCTAGTCCTTGGTTCCCATATTCTTGTGAACTCATCTTACCAGCACCAACAGCAAAAGTTAACCTGTGTTATTTTTTCTCATTTATATAATTTACTTCATCTTTGAGTACAGTTGATTTAATTCAGTGGCTTACAAACTCAATGTGCAGTTAGTGCTTGAAAACTTAGAACACCTGGGAGAACTTGTTAAACACAGATTGTCAGATCCTCCACCCCAAAGTTTTACTCAGTAGGTGTGTGGTGGGGGAGAATATTTGCATGGTAAGTTTCTGAGTGATGCTGGTGTTCTTAACCCCAGGAACCACCCCCTTGAGAACCATGAGTGCACCCACATCATGGCTGCAGCTAAGCATCTGAACATAAGTTGTTTTGTCTTGTGTGTAAAATGGACATTCACCTTTGGACCCGATGAATGGATAATTTGACTTCTAGACAACCAGCCACCAGGAGAGTTATGTGGAATAGCACTTTGATGAGTGGCAATCAAAAAAATTAAAGACAAATCGTTTTGTAATATTCATGCTATTTTTTTGTTGGACTAGAGGACAATATTCTGTGATGTCTGTTAAAGGGGTGATTTTAGTTTAGGGGCAAACTCAAATTGTATAAAACAAATCTTATTGGGCAATCAATCATGTACTTGTATGTGGAAAAGCCAAAAATATATTTCTTAATATAGAAAAAAAATTAGTATTTGCATTTTGTTTTAAAGTGTTGGTTGTAACTATTGCAGGAACAATACTAAATACTAAAAAAATGCCCTAAAAACCTATGGTCAAAAGTCACATTTACTGCAAATGGTCCTGATTTTATAATGTTTAGATGCAGTGTTAGAAAGGACCAGAGTATATCTCATACTTTTATTTGGATTATATTGTTGCCTTTAGGCTAGTATTTTTGTAAGAAAGGTTACAGATAGATTTTCCTCGGATTTAACGATTTAGTTAAGTCTGACTTAACAGGTCAGATGGCAAGACATGTGGGCCCCTGAGTAGCTACTTCAAGAACAACTAATAAACTGTTAAATGCCCTATTAACATTTATTAGGTATCCACAGCTTTTTGAGCTTTTATGAGGAAGAGAAAATTTTTTGAAACATAGGAAATTAATATTGTGGTCCCCCCCTCTTTTTTGCCTCTTTCACATTTTCATTAATAACCTGGACTTTTAGCATTCAACTGAGATACTAAAACAAGACTGGAAAGATTTTGACATTTAATTTTCACTTTGTCAGGTAATACGGTGCTAAAGACATTTTGTTCTGAAATGTGGGTGGGCTCAATCTGTTGGCTGTTTGGTCTGTTTAGTGCTATCACTCTAAACCAGCAAACTTTAAAAAGTGGAGAAATTAATCCAGAGGGTGGGGGAAATGACAGCAGAAGTTCCTTGCCTTCTGAAAGTATTTTCCTTAGTCACATCCTTAGGTGGGTAAAGTGGCCTCAATTCTTTTCCATCGCCCTGGATGACACAAGGAAAAGCTACATGTGATATAAACTAGAGTCACATGTGAGAGATTCAAGCAAGACAGAAGATAATAAAGTGTAATTGATTTCAATCAGGGATCAGCAAACCACAGCCCACAGGTCAAACCTAGCCCACTGCAGGTTTTTTTTGGTATGGCCTGCAAGCTAAAAATTTTTTGCATTTTTATTTATTTTTTTTATTTTTTGAGTTGGAGTCTCACTCGGTAGCCCAGACTGGAGTGTAGTGGCCACTCCCGGCCACCGCAGCCTCGACCTGCTGGGCTCCAGCGATCTTTCCGCCTCAGACTTCCAAGTAGCTGGAACTACAGGCGCGTGCTACCATGCCCGGCTAATTTTTGATTTATTGTAGAGATGAGGTCTGGCTGCCCAGGCGGGTCTCAAACCCGCGGGCTCAGGCAATCCACTCACCTCAGCCTCCCAAAGACGTGGGATTACAGGCTGAGCCACCGAGCCCGGCTAGTTTTTGCATTTTTAAATGTTGCAGGGGGGAAACGTTAAAAAAAAAAAAAATGTGATGTCCGGACTCAGTGGTTCAGCCTGTAATCCCAGCATTTTGGGAGGCTGAGGCGAGTGGATTACCTGAGCCCGCAGGTTTGAGACCCACCTGGGGAACTTGGCGAGAGAGCTTGTCTCTACAATAAAATCAAAAATTAGCCAGGCGTGGTAGCACACGTCTGTAGTTCTGGCTACTTGGAAGGCTGAGGCGGAAGGATGGCCGGAGCCCAGCAGGTTGAGGCTGCGGTGGCCGGGGGCATGCCACTGCACTCCAGTCTGGGCGACAGAGTGAGACTCCAACTCAAAAAAAAAAAATAAATAAATAAGTGACATGGGAAAATGACAGATTCAAACCAAAGTTTCGCTGGAACACAGCCATCTTCGTTTGTTTACATATTGCCCATGGCTGCTCTCATGCCGTGGCAGAGTTGTACGGTTGCGATAGAGACCATATGGCCTCAAAACCTGAACTCTTCACTATCTGCCCCTTTGAGAAAAAGTTTGTTGATCACTGATATCAGTGAAGTGAAGAGAGGGATTGTGGTGCAGATGAAACAGGGGATCAGCTGTAGCCAGGAGCAGCGGTATGAAATCCAGAGCTCCTTCTTGGTCCTCCAGACCCATCCATCAGCAGTGTTTGACACCATCCGCCCCTCTCTTTGGGACAGATGTTCTCACTTGGCCTCCATCTCCCGGTTTCCCTCTTACCTCTCTGGTCTTTCTGCATCTCTTTTGCTGGTTCCTCCTCATCTCTGAGACTTCTAAACACTGACCTGCCTCAGGTCTCAGCTGCTACACCTCTTCCCTTTCTTGCCTAAACTCACTCCCTAGGATATTCGAAGGATTTGAGGACTGCTCAAAGAAAAAGATGTGACCGTGAGGTGGCAGCAGCACACACGTGGTTTACTGGATGACAGTGACACCCTGACAGGTTTGCATAGAGGAGAGAGGGAAGTTCCTCACAGCAAGAGTGTCCAGGGGCCACAGCCCAGGGGTTGCTACATGAAGGGGAGGAGGGAGGGCAAGGGTACCCCCCGAGGCAGAGGGGTATCAGACTTAGGGCTTATGGGTCTGGGTGACATTGCTCAGTAGCATTATGGGAGTTTCTAGGTCAGACAGCTCCATCAGGCAGGAGCAACTTGAGGTCTTATAACCTCAAGACTTTATCTCTTTCTCTGAGTTTGAGTCTCACTCTGTCACCCAGGCCGGGATGCGTGGCACAATCACAGCTCACTGTAGCTTCAACCTCCTGGTTTCAGGTGATCCTTTCACCTCAGCCTCTTGAGTAGCTGGGACTACAGGTAGCCGTCACCATACCTAGCTATTTTTTAATTTTTAATTTTTTTGTTTTTGTTTTTGTAAAGATGAGATCTGGCTATGTTGCCCAGGCTGGTCTCAATCTCCTGGGTTCAGGCAGTGCTCCAGCCTGAGGCTCCCAAAATGCTGGTATGATAGTACTGAGTCACTGTTCCTGGTTCAAGACTCTTGTCTTATCAATTGGTCAGCAGATGGTGGGTGTAGTTCGGTGGGGATATGCAAGCAGACAGGCCCTAAAAGGCTAAAAAATTGCCTAAAATTTGTTTAAAATAATTGGTTATGTAAAAATGTAGATTTGATTTTTGTACTAACCAGTCTTAGGCTGCAATGAAGACATAAACAACCCAGAGATCAATACACAGAGGCCTTCTCTGACTCACCTATGTAACACTAGGTGATCTCACCCAGTTTTAAATCTTTTTTTTTTTTT
>NW_007251373.1:165727-199520 GCF_000164805.1 Carlito syrichta | reverse complement strand
ACTCACCTCAGCCTCCCAAAGGCGCAGGACTACAGGCTGAGCCACCAAGCCCAGCTAGTTTTAAATCTTTTAAGTCTGAGTCCCACGGTCTTCAGCACAGGCCTTTTCCTCTAGCTCCAGGCCCATCTACCCAACTCAGTATCTCTGCTGTTACCTATTCGTGTCTCAAACTTTTATTATTATTATTATTATTATTATTATTATTGCTAGACTTTCACTCTGTAGCCCAGGCTGGAGGTCAGTGTCACGATCATGGCTCACTGTAGCCTCAACATCCTGGGCTCATACCATTCTGCCTCAGCCTCACGAGTAGCTGGGACTACAGGCACATGCCATCATACTCAGCTTATTTTTTGATTTTTTTTTTTTTTGTAGAAACAAGGTCTTGATATGTTGCTCATACTTGTCTTGAACTCCTGGGCTCAAGCAATCCTTCTACCTCAACCTCCCAAAGTGCTGGAATTACAGGCACAAGCCACAGACTCGGTCTCAAATTTAACATATCCAAACCTGAGCTCTCCATATCTCTCCTCCCAAGCCAGTCCTTTCTGCAGTCTTCCTAAACTGTTTTCCCCCATTTCTCAGCCCTAAAAACTTGGTATCATCCTCTCATCTCATACCGCACCAAATTTCTCAGCCCTACCTGTCAGCTCTGTCTTCAGAACACATTTAGAGTCTGATCACTTCTCCCCATCCCCAGTACCACTATCCTGGCCCAGCCATCATGATTATCACAGTGCCCTCCCCCCCCGGTTTCTGTGTTTCTGCCCTCCCTTTCCTTCCAGCATTCTCTCAACCCAGGTGCTGGTGTTGTTATAACATAAAGCAAATCCTATCAGTCCACCATTAAAAACCCTCTGATCACAAAAAGTCCTTACTGGAACCTACAAGACCCTGTGTGACCTGGCCCCTGATGCCTCTCTAAATGCATCCCCTAGGACAGTCCCCCATGCTGGCCTCTTGCTCTTCTTTAAACATGCCAAACACGTTCCTGTCTTAGGGTCTTTGCACTTGCTGTTACCTCTGCCTGAAATATCCTTCCCCTGGGTGTCATGGCTTACATTCTCACTTCCTTTATGTCAACAGGTACTTATCTCAGTGAGGCCAGTCATGTATCTGAGTGTGTGGTTCCTGGACTGACTACAGAATTGTAATGATTACAGTTAGTTATTTGAGCACTTGAGATTTCCCAATTATATTACATTTTACAAGGGCGTGTTGTATATTTTCAATGTGCATTGACAGAACTCTTTCTCCCCTCCTATTCTCTGTGCTATAACACCTTCTTGATAAAATATTAAAGACTGGGACAATTAAAATATTCAAATTTTTTAAAAACCTCCAAAATAACTACAGATGACAGAAGGATTTGGGGGACGAAGCACTGAGGCCATTTGTTTCTCATTGTATTGGACACCTTGAGCCGCCATAACCATGTCCCACAAACTGGATGGCTTCGAACCACAGAAGTGGATTCCCTCGCAGTTGTGGAAGCCGGAAGTCTGAGATCGAGGTGTTGGCAGGATCATGCTCCCTCTGACGGGTTCCAGGGGAGAGTCTGGCCCTTTCAGCTTCTGGTGATCCCGTTGTCTCTTGGCTTGCAGCAGCATGACTTCAATCTTTGCCTCTGTCATCACATGGTGTTCTGCATGTGTGTATCTGTGTCCAAATCTCCCTCTTCTCAGAAGGATACCAGACATATTAGATATGGCTATACTCTTCTGATTGTATCCTGACTTGATTGCATCTACAGAGACCCTATTTCCAAATAAGATCCCATTCACAGGTGTTAGGGTTAGGACTTCGTGTTGGAGGACACAATGCAACCCATAATACAAAAAAAAAATACAAATGCCAGCCTGGCAAAGCACACACACACACACACACACACACACACACACACACACACACACACACACACACATTTGCCTTACAGGAAAGTAAAGGCAGTCAATAAAAGATGCATTATCGCTGGGCTCGGTGGCTCAGCCTGTAATCCCACGCTTTGGGAGGCCGAGGTGAATGTATTGCCTGAGCCCAAGGGTTCGAGACCCGCCCAGGCAACTTGGCGAGGCCTCGTCTCTACAAGCTTTTCAGGACTACTTCATGTTTTTATCATGAATAGAAATACGTCTTTTTTGAGTCGGAGTCTCACTCTATCACCCAGGCTGTAGGGCAGTGGCATGCTCCCGGCCACCGCAGCCTCAACCTGCTGGGCTCCAGCAATCCTTCTGCCTCAGCCTTCCAAGTAGCCAGAACTACAGGTGCATGCTACTATGCCTGGCAAGTTTTTGATTTATTGTAGAGATGAATGAAGTCTCACCAAGTTGCCCAGGCGGGTCTCGAACCCGCGGGTTCAGGCAATCCACAAGTCTTCGCCTCCCAAAGTGCTGGGATTACAGGCTGAGTCACCCAGCCAGGCCAAATATGAATACTTTTGATTAAAAGAGGAAAAAACGGTGACCTGGATAATTTGTGACTTCTTCCTGAAGAAATGGTGGCATCCCTAAAGATCCTAATTGCACTCTGTCATGTGGGATTTCCATGGATGTCTCCAGCATTCCTGTCAGGTCATCCACACCTGAACGTTCCCTGCCCTCAGGTGTCTGCAAACTAAAATGGAAAGGTGTGCTCATGAGCAGCAACAAGGGGCATGTCAGGGGGAAGCTGTGCAAACCGTCTCCAAGCTGAGCCTCCATGCTGCACTGTGCTCCATCTGCCGGCACCTTCTCCACACAAGCAGTGCCAAGTGTGTGTGTGTGTGCTTTGCAAGGCTGGCATTTGGTGCATTGCTATGTTTTGCTTTCTCTCCTCTAGTGAGTAAACGCCTGTTCATCTTGGGCCCCTCACATTCTCTTTATTCGGGAAATGATTTTGTTTTCCACTGGGCTTCAGTAGGAAAGAGACAGAGACATATTGCAAAGCGTGGAGGTGAGTATGTGTTAAGCATTTCCTGGTATCTTGTATCAGAACGTAAGACCAAGAGTTGAAGCTGCAGTTGTATTGTCATCACATAAGCCTTGACTTTGTATGTTTCTTAGAGTCGCCCAAAAGCAAAGCTTGAGATAAGGATTTGCAGACAATCAGTTCACTTGGGAAGTGGTCCCAGGAAACACCAGTAGGGTCACCAGAGAATGTGAGGGGTTCAAGATAAACAGGTGTTTATTCACTGGAGAAGAGAAAGCAAAACGCAGCAATGCACCAAATGCCAGCCTGGCAAAGCATACACACACACACACACACACACACACACACACACACACACATTTACCTCACAGGAAAGTAAAGGGAGTCAATAAAAGATGCATTATCGCTGGGCTCGGTGGCTCAGCCTATAATCCCATGCTTTGGGAGGCCGAGGTGAGCGAATTGCCTGAGCCCGAGGGTTCGAGACCCGCCCAGGCAACTTGGCAAGACCTCGTCTCTACAATACATCAAAATCTAGCCAGGCGTGGTAGCACACACTCGTCGTTCCGGCTACTTGGAAGGTTGAGGTGGAAGGATCACCAGAGCCCAGCAGGTCAAGGCTGCAGTGGCAGGGAGCGGCCACTGCACTCCAGTCTGGGCGACAGAGTGAGACTCCAACTCAAAAAAAAAAGATGCATTATCTATGTATCTATTTATTTTTATTTAAATTTTGTTTTTTGTAGAGACATGGTCTCACTCCGTCACACAGGTTGGAGTGCAGTGGAATGATCACAGCTCATGGCAGCCTCAAGCTCCTGCACTCGACGGATTCTCCTGCCTCAACCTCCTGACTAGCTGGAATGACTTTTTAAATATGTTTTGTAGAGACAGAGTCTTACTACCTTGGCCAGGCTGGTCTTGAACCCCAAGATGCATTGTTCTACAGGTCACCACTGTGACAGCTGCGGCTCAATCCACTCAGAAATTCTGAGAAGCAGTTTAGAATATGTGCCTCAGTGTTCTTCCATCGAAAGAGGTGGTAGCCAGCCTGCCTTGTTATGGGCTGAATTGTGTCCCCAGAATAAAGATACATTGAGGGCCAGGCACAGTGGCTCATGCCTGTAATCCTAGCACTTTAGGAGGCCAAGGCTGGAGGATCGGTTGAGGTAAGGAGTTTGAGACCAGCCTGGACAACATAGTGAGACCCTGTCTCTAAAATAAAATGAAATAAAAAGTTTTAACTTAAAAAAAGAAAAAGATATGTTGAAGTCCCAATCTCCAGTACCTCAGAATGTGACCTTATTTGGAAATAGGGTCACTGCAGATGTAATTAGTTAAGAAGAGATTATATTGGAGGAGTCTGGGTTCTTTATCCAATATGACTAAAATCCTTAGACAAAGAACGCCATGTTAAGAGACTCACAGGGAGAAGGCACCCATGGGAAGCTGGAGGCAGAGATTAGAGCTATGCTGTCACAAGCCAAGGAAGGTCTGGACCACCAGAAACCAGGAAGAAGCAAGGAAGCTCCCTCCTCCACAGGCTCTGGAAGGAGCATGGCCCTACCAACACCTTGATTTTGGACTTCTGGCATCTAGAAGTGTGAGAAAATCAATCACTGTTATTTCAGACCATCCAGTTTGCAGTACTTTGTTACAGCAGACCTAGGAAACAGGTGCAATAATTACATACCAACCCCTTGTACACCATGAGGGCTGTCTCCAGCAGCCTTGTTCCACCCCTGTCCCCACCACCCCCAACCCCCATCCGTCAACTCACTGGTCTTGGCAAACAGCCAGTCATGATCCCATGGTCAGAAAAAACCCAGGCAGCGAGATACTAAGATGCCTTTTAGAAGTGTGTGCCCAGGTTTAGAACAACTTGCCATCAAATTTGTAGCATTGATGGGCCTGCTCCCCACATGATAAAGCTGCAGCTCTCCTGGAAAAAGTACGTCACAGAGAGTTCATCTGAAAGGAATCTGGTTCAATTAGCACAGGCAATTCTTGATTTAGGAGGAGGAGAACCAGGCCTTCCTGGATGGATAAAAGTCACATGGGGTATCCAGACTTATTTTTGCCACTGCAGGGGCATAGGACACACTACCCCAAAGTATGACTGTAGGAGACCAGAATGAGCCACCCCCAAAATATACTCCTTGGGCATATTTTGAGCTGGTTATTCTCAGAAACTGCAGACACGGGAACAGCTCTAAAAAGCTGTTCTTTTAAAAAGGAAACTTACATTCATAAAGAAAATCTACATTAGTAAAATATCTGTATTAGGGAGAGGGTTGCTTGATAACTTTTATTTCCTGAGAGACTTTATCTGCATAGCAAGGCAACCTTTATTCACCATAGAATTTACCTCTTTAGGCAGGACAGGCGCAGTGGCTCACTTTGGGAGCCCAAGGCGAGAGGACTGCCTGAGCCCAGGAGTTCGAGACCAGCCTGGGCAACTTGGCGGGACCTCATCTCTACAATAAATTTAAAAAATTAGCCAGGCATGGTGGCACATGCCTGTAGTTCCAGCGACTTGGAAGGCTGAGGTGGAAGGATCACCTAAGCCCAGCAGGTTGAGGCTATGGTGGCCATGAGCATGCTACTGCACTCCAGCCTGGGAGACAGAGTGAGACTCCAACTCAAAAAAAAAAAGAAGAAGAAAGAATTCCCCACCCATCCCCACCTTCCCATGACTTCTGTCCCCCAGAAGCCTTAAGGACCTGTTCCTTTTTGTAGCTCAGGATGCTGTAAAAATTCTAATCATCTGACTCATTGGAGTTTTATATTTTGTGCAACTTCTGGGCCTGTGCACATAATTAAAATGGCTTTTCTCCTATTAATCTGTCTACTGTCAATTTATATCATCGACTTAATTAGCAAACCTTTAGAAGATAGAAAGCTTTCTCTTCCCACACCTCCCAGAGAACATCTCTTTACCTGAACTGCCAATGTGGTAGAAATCAAACAAGCAGAAGCTGCCAAGAGTGAGGAGTGTTACAACAGGTAAAAGAAGGGGCCGGGTGCGATGTCTCATGCCCCTAATCCCAGCACTTTGGAAAGTTGAGGCAATTGGAACACTTGAGCCCAGAAGACCAGCCTGGGCAACATAGTAAGACCTTATCGCTACAAAAAATTAGCTAGGTGTGGTGCCATATGCCAGTAATCCCAGCTACTCAGGAAGCTGAGACAGAAAGAACACCTGAATTCAAGAGGTCGAATCTGCAGTGAGCCATGATTATGCCACATCAGCCTGAGCGACAGAGTGAGATTCTGACTCAAAAGGGAAATTGTCCAACTGTCTTGCTGTAAGAAGCTGCAGGGATAATTATGGCAGCAGCTAACATTTCCTATGACACTGCTATATACCAGGCACTATGGTGAATGTTTTGCTTAAACTCAGGTCATCCTTGTAACAATCCAATAAGACAGAGACCTTTATTGATGAACCTGAGGTTCAGAGAGGGAAAGTAACTTGCCCAAAGGCACACAGCTACTTGATAACAGACTCAGAGCTCTTTTTTTTTTTTTTTTTTTTTTTAAGAGAGCAAGATTTATTGAGAGCAGAAAAGCTCCCACAGTGGGAGGGGACCCAAGGGGGTTGCCCAGAGCTCTGTCTTCTTACAGAGTCAAATCAGATAAGCCCTGAGGGACCAGGAATCTGTTTGGACTGACCAGATGTTCTGACTCCCACTCCAGAATTCTTCCAATTATCCAGGCTTTCTTCTCAGAACTGAAAAATAATCCTTGTCTGGCTACTTTGAGAACTCTCAAAAGGATTAATAAGATTTTTTTTTTTTTTTGAGTTGGAGTCTCCCTCTGTCGCCCAGGCTGTAGTGCAATGGCACACTCACGGTCACTGCAGCCTCGACCTAGGGCTCAGGCAATCCTTCTTCCTCAGTCTTTCAAATAACTGAAACTACAGGCATGCACCACCACGCTCATCTAATTTTTTTTTTTATTTATCGCAGAGATGAGAGCTCACCAAGTTGGCCAGGCTAGTCTCAAACCCTTGAGCTCAGGCAATCCTCTCACCTAGGCCTCCCAAAGTGCTGGGATTATAGGCATGAATCACCGTGGCTGGCAATAAGATTTTTAAAGTAATACTTTATGATTGTTTTTGAATCAGGTTCTTCAAGCCCGTTTAGTTTCTCTCCATGCCTTAATATCTTTCTCCTTATATCTGCCACATATTTTTCACCTCAAAAGGTTTGCTTTTTTTATTCTATTATGCATACAAAGCCCAACAAATCCTAGTACCATTTTTTTGCAGCTTAGTTCAAAGAATGTATACAACCAATAAAATCTTAATTATGACAGAAAAAAAAAAAAGAATGGATTTGAAAAATCATACTCCTCCTTATTAGCCCAAAGGGAGTTGAAAGCAACGAAGCTTTTGGTCTCAGGTGAATCCTTTATTATTTCAAACCGAGACAGACATTTTTTTCAAAGACAGTTGCACAGTCATTGTCACAAGCATGTTAATAAGTCTATTTGCAAGAAAGAATATGCTACAAGTCATGCTATTCATATTTTCAATAGCATTCTGGCAAAAATAAAAGACATTTCCAATTTGTCAAACATTTAATGAACAGTAAAATCTACTTTCTGCCTTTGGGTAAATACATGGTGTCTTTCAGTGAAGTAGAAAATAGATCACGTGAAGACTGCTTCTTGGAACTACCCATGGCTCCAATGACCATCAGCCCCTCTGGCTGAACTTCTCGGCTATCTTCTGCAGTTCCAAATCCATTGCAGCCAAGTTTTCGAGTTCTTTCTCCTGAAAAATATGAAAAAGTGAAGGCATGAGGTCCTGAATCAATGTGTTTTGCTGCAGTTTGAGGGAGTCTGAATGGAAAGAGGAATTTTAGTATGTTACATGCTATTTGAGACAACATGCACGCTCCCAAAGCGTGTTCCCTTGACTGGCAGCATCAGCATCATCAATAGTGTTACCTCTCCCAGAGGTAAATTTTTTTCTTTTTATTATTTATTTTTTGGTAGAGATGGGATCTCAATATGTTGCCCAGGCATATCTCAAATTCTTGGGCTGTTGCCCAGGCTGGTCTCAAATTCCTGGACTCAAATGATCCTCTTGCCTCACCCAGCCCCAAATATAAATTTCTAATTGCAATAGGGCATAAACCAATAGAGATAGCAAACTAAATAGCCAGGCAACTAATTTCTGCTCACCTATTCTTCCTACCTTGGGAGAGAGAGATGAACAGTCAAATGCCCAAGAGGAAAACACTAGGGTGGTGACTGTCAACCTTGGCTGAACATTGCAACCACCTGGGAGCTTTAAAATCTCCTGATGCCTGGTCAGCACCCAGTACCAATTAGACAGAATCTCTGGAGGTGATCCCAAACACAGTGGTTGTTCAAGCTCTCCAGGTGATTCCAGTGTGCAGCCAAGATTGAAAAGCACTGCAACAGAGGGCGGTGAGCAGGGATATGGATGATGGCCAGAGAGTGCGTGAAAATCGACCCCAGAGGTGGTCTCCACTCTGATACTGTGGCACCATTATCATAGTGACTAATTCCCACCAGTTTCTTCCTATTAATATCAGTCTTGAACATAACATACTAGCATTGACCAAAGAAACTTAATTTTAAGCAAGAGCTCCACACCGTACCTCTTCCTCTGTCAGAACTCTCTGGTCAGCCCTGTCCTTTTCATCTTCTGCCTCGTGGCGTGTGCTCATAGGCTCCTCAGAATCATAGAAGTCTGGAAACTCAGCCGACTTCTTCCTGTAGTGAAGGAGCTGGTCAAGTTCAGCTATTCTGTCATACTGTCTTTTCAGATCCAGCTTGGGGGTCCTGGCGAGGTTTCCTTTCTCATAACCCCAATTCACATCCTCCGAGAAGGGTTTTTTCTCCCACCAGTCATAGTTGTATTCTGGGAAGAAATTCTTCTCATTCAAGGTCAGTCCATTTTCCTCTTCACCCTCGAGAAAATTGTCATCCATGTTGTCTCTCCTCTCAAAATGGCCGCTCTTCCACTGGAGAGGGTCATAGTATGGGTTGAATAGTTCCCCTAATCTCTTCCTCTTTTCGGTTGTGTGATGTGGGGCGTACTGTTTGTCTTGAAGCCTGGCTTCCTCCCTGATTTCTACAGCACCTTGCAGGTCTCCCTGCTGCCGCCACTTGCCTGGGGTTTCCTCCTCCCCATAGTTGAGGTAATTTCTGTCCAGCTCTTTCCACTCACCTTGTGGATGCCTCCTGGCCTTGTCCATTTGGCTTTCTTGAACACGGTGGTGTCCTTCGCCCAAGAATCTTTTCTCTTCTCTAGTGTCAGACATGGAATAGGCACCCAGCTCCCCTCCCCTGCCTCTGTGATGGCGTCTCTTTCCCCCCTCAAGACCTCTCTCTTCCTCACTTTCTTCACTATAACCATGTGCCACGCTGTCAAGCTCTGAGCTGGGACGGCTTCTCTTGTCCTCCTCATCCCGCTTCTCCTCACTAAAAGGCCTTGGAGCCCTGTACTCCTCACTTCCTCTGCCCCCGTGTCGTTCCCCCTCCAGGTCCTCAGGGGCCCGGACACCGGGATAACTCCGCACATCTTCCCCATATTCGGGTTCTTCCTCTGAAGCCCTGTAGTGGGCGGAATGGTGGTCCCTCTTTTCCCCTAAACCGGTCATGCCTAGGTTTGACTCTTCAGATTTCTCAAGAGGCTGCCCCCTTTCCTCTGAGGGAAGATTCCCTTCCTGAGAGGACCTGTCGGGCCTGCTCCTCCCATGGTGGTGTCTGGGCCTTGAGCGTCGTTTGGCCACCTCAGAGGCAGCATCCTCCTCACTTTCCTCAGATTCTTCCTGGCTTTGGGGTTGGTTCTTAGACTCTTGGGGGCGTTTCTCCAGGCTCCTTGTCTCCTCTCCACTCTCCTGGCTACTTTTCTCCCGGCTGTGTGTCTTCTCTTCAGAGTGCTCAGCAGAGTGTGTATCAGATCTGGTCACTAATTCCTCTTTTTTCTTAGCTGAGGCCTGATTTCGTTTGTTGAGCAAAGCATTTTGTGTCTCTCCTGGCTCTACTCCGTGTTTTTCTTCACTGCCCTCTTCTCTGAGCTCCCCTTTCTGAAAGTGTTCTTTCTCCCCTTCTTCCTCCCTGTCCTCCCCCTCGCTCTTCTCAGAATGGTGTGTCTTTGCTTCTTGGGAGACTTGACTGTTGGAGGGATAGGGGCTCCCCTGGGGCTCATCAGCTCGCTCTCGGCTGTGCCCACCTCCCTCTGCCCATTTATCTGTGTCTGGCTTTGTTGGGCCTTGGGTGTCCTCCTCCCTTGGGGCTCCTGATTCCTCTTTACTGGAGGGCCTGTGGGCTTCCAAACCGTCAACTGGGTCTCTTAACAATCTTACTTCAAACTTTGTGTTTTCATTTTCACTTTTCTCTTTGTCTTTGACCTCTTTTCCACCTATAATGAAAATAAAAAAGCAAGATTACAGTAGATCTACTGTGCAGAGAGGTCTACACAGAGCTGTGATCTGGTTGATCTGTCTCTGGATTCACCGTAGTCCCTAACACAAGGCCCAATCTATGTACTTAATACCATCATATCTGAATACTCCTATGTAATTGTGTTTGTTTTTTGAGTTGGAAACTCACTCTGTCACCCAGATTGGAGTGCAGTGGCACCCTCCCGGCCACCACAGCCTCAATCTGCTGGACTCCGGCGATCCTTCCGCCTCAGCCTTCCAAGTAGCTGGAACTATAGGCGCACGCCACCATACCCGGTTAATTTTTTAATTTATTGTAGAGATAAGGTCTCACCAAGTTGCCCAGGCGGGTCTCGAGCCCACGGGCTAAGGTATTCCACTAACCTCGGCCTCCCAAAGCATGGGATTGCAGGCTGAGCCACCGAGCCCAGTTTGTAATTTTTAAAGTGGTCTCATTTCAATCATTTCACTAAGGTAAAAATAAATAAAACTCCAAGATTAAAAAATAAAATAAAATAAAAAAGCAAATATAACTTCAGAATTGTTTGTGGCTCAAAAAGGACCTGCCTTGGCCACCACTGCAAATCCTGAGGATGCTGAAAATTGTTTGGATAATTATTCAAGTTAATAAAAGATACACACAGATTTCTTCTATAAGCAAATGCTATGAAATTTCCTGGGCTGTGTTTAAATCTAATAATTAGCTCTCTATATTTTTATGTTTTCATAATACCCAACGAGCATCTCTCACTGGTACTATCAATGATCAAATTAAAATCCACATATAGTTTATGAAATATTAGAAGGGAGACTCAGAAGACATCCTAGAATGCATCCAGTTTGACCTCTTCTTTTTGCAGACATTGACAACTCAGAGGGATAATAATTCAGGACCATTCTCTCCATGTTTATGCTAAGAAGGGGTTAACAAATTAGTATTATGTGAATGCTCTAACTATAATCCAGCTAAATATAGTTAAATAGCCCAAATGGGAGATAGCAAGATTCAAAGGAGGATTTAAACATTGTTAATAATTAGTTTATATTAGACTTTTATTGTCCAACTGACTGTGTAGATTCAAACTAGCAGTAATTGACATATAACTTAGTAACTGGTGATTAAAAGGATGTGTATTTCTTCCCTGAGAACACCACACAGCAGTGGCAAGGGCCATTTCTTCCTTCTCTCAGGTCCCATCTGCCCAACATGTTCTCAAATGTCGAAGATTAACTTCAGTATACTGAATTCTTTGTGTTTCATGAGTCAGCAGTTGATGGGTCAGGATCTTTGTCATCCAGGTTGAACTGCAGTGGCATGATCACGGTTCACTGCAGCCTCAACCTCCTGGACTCAAGCAATCCTTCCTCGTTAGCCTCCCAAGTAGCTGGGACTACCGGCATACACCACAACTCCCAGTTATTTTTTTGAGTGGGGGAGGGGGGAATAGATGAGGTCTTGCTATGCCCAGGCTGGTCTCAAACTTCTGGAATACCCTGTTCTCTGATATTTTAATTAAATGCTGTTCTCTCCTACCTTTTCCAAATATCAATAGATCTTTTACTAAATCCTCCTTAGCTCAAGGGCACCCATGAAAGGAGATATGCAGTTAATACTGTCTCGGTTGATAGCTAAGAGGCCTTGTATTTCAATCTATGTCACTGAGTTCAGATAGAACGTCCTGAGTCAAGCCTACTGGCAGCTTTGGGTCTATACTACCAGAGCCACTAGTCCTTAATGGCTATTGAGCACTTGGAATGTGGCTGGCCCAAACTGAGACATTCTGTATGTGTAAAATACACACCAGATTCCTAAGACTTCATATAAAAAGGAATGCAAAATATCTCAATAATTTTTATATCTATTATATGTTAGAATAATTTTTTTCTCCTTTTTGTGAGTCAAGATCTCACTTTGTGGCCCATGCTGGAGGTCAGTGTCACAATCACAGCCTCAATTTCCTGGATTCAAGTGATTCTTCTGCCTCAGCTTCCCAAGTAGCTGGAACAACAGGTGCAGCAATTATGCCCAGTTGATTTGATTTTTTTGTAGAGATGAGGTCTCACTATGTTGCCCATGCTGGTCTTGAACTACTGAACTCAAGCAATCTACCTGCCTCGACCTCCCAAAGTGCTGGGATTATAGGTGTGAGCCACTACACCTGACCAATGATAATATTTTGAATGTATTGGATAATATATGTATTTCAGATAGAATGAATATATAAAATTACATATTAGATTAAAATAAAATGTGTTACTGAAGTTAATTTCACCTGTGTCTTTTTACTTTTAAATTGGCTACTAGAAATTTAAAACTATACTTACAGCTCACATTGTATTTCTATTGAACAGCGCTGATGAGTCATTTTCAACTGATATTTGCAAAATTGATCTGTTTTGTAAAAATGTCCCAGAAATAGTGGACTGTCTGTGCCTTTCTGTAAATCCTAGTCTGGCATGACAATAATATTCTCATGTTTATGAGGCAAAGGAAATGTCCCTGGCTTTTAACACCCAGACACCAAGGGGCTGGCCCATCGGTCACCAGTCCCCTGACTTTTTAAGAGCCAGTAGTGCTATAAAGAAGGACAAAATTATGGACTTTGCAGCAAATTGGATGGAATTGGAGACCATCATACCTAGTGATCTATCACAGAAACAAAGAACAGAATACCGCATGTTCTCACTCATATGAGAGACCTGGATTTTAATCACAATAGCACAGTGAGGGATCAGCAGTTGCAGGACACTGCCAGGGGAGGAAGGGGGGAGGCATGTAACAACACAAAGCGTACCTAAACCAGGGGAAGTGAGGACCAGTTGGAGACCCAAACTTCGCCTCCACAAACACGACTTACGTACCTAATCCTGACTTGTACCCCACCTCTTTGTTAGAAAATAAAGTTAAAAAAAAAAAAAGAGTCAGTGGTGTGTGCATTATCAGGGCAGGGCTAGCCAGGTGGCAAAGGTAAGCAAGGAGGCATTGGGCAATGCTATTGACTAAATGTTTGTGTGCTTCCAAAATTCATACGTTGAGTCCTAGTCCCCAGAGTATGTGGAGGTGGAGCCTTTAGAAAGTGATTAAATCACAAGGGTAGAGCCCTCATAATGGGATTTGTGCCCTAATAAGAAGAGACATGGGAAAAAGAGAGACATGCGCTCCCCTTCTTCCAGGAGAAGAGACAGTGAGAAGGTGACTATCTATAAGCCAGGAAGTGTGGCCCCACAGACAATTTGATCTTGGACTTCCAGCCTTTACAATTGTGAAAAATAAATGTTGAGGTCATTGCTTTGTTAAACTCTGGTGTGTCCATGTGGCTCTTTGAGCTACAGCCCCCGGGTTTCCTAGCTTTGGCCCTCTCCCCTACCTTGGGGATTTGAAACTCCTCTCTCTCTCTCTCTCTCTCTCTCTCTCTAATTTACTTTCTAAATAAACTATATTTTCCATTCTGACAAAAAGAAAAAGAAATATTGGTTGTTTAAACCACCCCATCTATAGTAATTGTTACACCAGCTGGCACTAAGATTGACAAATACTGATGTCATTCTGAGAATCTCCTGAAATAGAGCTGATCAGACAAGTTCTCAGCCTCCAGGGGCAGAGGCTGTATGGCCCCTTACATACAGCCTACTGGTTGGTGGGATCCCAACTGTCAGGAACAGAAGTATTTTTATTTTTTTCCCCGGTGAAAGATGTACTGCCTGTAACAGCTTGTGCCTGAGGCCTAACACTTCCTCCTAAATTTAGCTTTAAGCCCCCACAGGTGAGATTGGAAAAAGGCTGTGATTAGCAGCACACAGTCACTGTCAATCTGTAAAGCCAAGGTGTGAAGTTGACTCTTGCTTTCCAGCAAAAAGAGGAAAATGTACTTCACTGTCATGCTGCAAGGATAACCTGATGGACCTTGCTCAAATAGATTCTTGTACCTGTTAAGAAATTGGACTACGTGTTTCCTAAGATCTCTTGAAGTCGTAAACAATTATTCTTCCATACTCCCCAAATGCTCGTTTGTTTGGTGAGTGTATGCTGACTCCGAGACATGCAGGAGACAGTGGGAATGAAGATGGGATTGGGGTGGGCCAGAAGCCACATAAAGGAGTTTATTATGCAGTTTGTTAAAAGCCCCACCAGTCTTCTGATCAGCTTAGGACATATCACCAAGAGAGAGAACTGGACTAGGACAAAGCTTCCAAACTGGTAGCCCAGAGGTGAGTTCTATTTGACCAAAACAGCATTTTTTAGTAAATTCAAATTTAGAAGCAAATTAAGAGGATGTCTCTTAAAAAATCAAAAGGTTAAATTATTTTGAAAAATCCCCAAATCTGATAATAGTCTATACTTCCCCACTATAGGGTTAGAGCTAAGAAACATCTGCTCCCCTTGGAAGGGGCATGAGCCCTCCAGCTTGGGAGTCACTTTCTATCCTGCCTTACTCCTTTATGTTATCTATCTGTCATTTGACATTTACTAGTTTCCCTGGGGCTCCCTCAACAGACATTGAAAGACCCCAAGGCAAAATCAGTGATGGGGCAGAGGCTAAAATTGCTACGGCCACTGCCTAAGGGCTAAGATCTTGGCAGGCAAGCAGAGCCCAGAGCCGGAGAGACATATTACAACTTTTCCCAGGCAATCAAGGTTGTTTGGTGGCCTGATATGACAGACTCCTCACCTTTGCATCAATCTGGGAAACAAAGGAAGGGAAAGGGAGATAGCAAGGTGGGTTTGCCCAAAGGGCTAATCATTATTCTCTGCCTAGAGACCCACTCTGTTTTCACTTCCTGTAATTGCTGGAAAGGAAAGTTGGGGAGATATTTAGAAAGAGATATGTGGTCTGGGAGTAGCAGGAAAGATTCCACCCACTGTTTATGGGGTCCTTAAAGGCTCAAACCCAAAGGTGGATTGAGTTACCCCAGGTTACCCTTTGGGTCAATTACCAACACTTGCTCCAAAAACAAAACAAAACAACATTTTATGCAGGAGGGCTCAGAGGCAGCAATAGCAAGAGATAATTGTCTTGCCATGGGAGATTTTAAAGGTGTAAGGAAAAATTAGAATCTACTCTTCCCAGTCTGACTGCAAATTTAAAGGTAGAAGAAGGTATTGAAGAGAGAAGTGTCTTCTGGATTTGTTTAAATTGGTTTGACTTCATGCATAAAAGAGACTGCACAGTTTTGTAAAACTGACCTCATGTTAATTCCCAATGGGTACTGCTTAGATCACTGTTTGAATTTTATTTGCAACAGAAACAGTTTCTTTTTGAGAAAACACCCCTGTGTAGACTCAAAGGCCATTAATTGGACTCATTGGGATGCTCTGCTTCTACCCTAAACCCTGCCAGTTCTCAGACCTGGAACTCCTGGTACCATTTGGTGGTACCTTCCATTCTAATAAGCAGTGCATTAAGATGCTTTAACTCATCTGTTGTGTAAATAGGACAGAAGTTTTCAAGTCACCTTTCTAAGGTTCCAGCTTCTCATTGTCAGAAGAGTGGAAGGCAAAGAGAAGAATGATTTTCCAATTTCCTGCTGTAGTTTCATCTCCCAACATACCCAGAAACCCCCTTAACGTCTAATCACAAACAAACACTCCTTACACCTCCCTCCAAACACAGGCCTATTCCAAAAACCCCAAATATGAAAACCAACGAATTTAAGAACTGATTGGCATCTCAAAAACTATCATTGAGTGCAATGCCTTCATTTTACTTTGAGGAAATAAGCCCAGAGAGGCAAGAGATCTTCCCATAGTTACACAGCTACTAAGTGGTAGAGCAGGGAATAGGAGTTCATATCTACATCTCAGATCCTAGTCTAGTCAATCAACATTCTTCCTACTGCATTATGCCCCAGTTCATTTGCAGGTAAAGCAGGAGATAGAGTACAGGAAGGAAAAGGATCACGGCGGCAACAAAGATCTGCCTGTAGTGCGGAACACTTACTCTTCTTCAGGACTTGCCGGCACTCAGAGGTGATAGGTGGAGCATTGGACTTCGACAGGGCATTTGAGAGGACCTCAATGATGCAGCGAGTCACCTAGAAGAAAACTCAAAAGCAGTTAGAAAAGCTGATGACACTAGAATGACGGACTACGCTACCCAGAGCTGCTGTCGAAGGAGGCTTGACTATGTGAACTGCACTGACGCAGGATCCTTTGGGTAGCAATACAGAGTTACGGGACCATAATGAAACCTTCCAAGTCTCTACACAGAACAATGCAACAATGCACTGAGTTGAGATTTCCCTGAGAAGGGAAATAAGCACCCATTTATGAACCCATTGGAAGGAAAATGCTGAGAAGACACAGCTATCATTAGGGACACTAAGATCTAGCTCAGGAAGGGCATCTCTTGTCTCCATTATTTTGGATGAAAATGTGACTTTGTAAGGCTGTGTTGTGTGCGTGTGTGTGTGCGTGTGTGGATGTGAGTTTGGTTTGGTATGTTAGGGAGGGGGCAATCTAGTCTCCAGATACAAGTCTAGATAGATCCTAAGACTGACATTTCAACTTACCATTTCTTCATTATGGTTCCTGTTCTCCACTGGCATGGAACTGACAGCTTTGAAGGAGAAAAAGAATGGAAAAGGATTTGAGTTGATTTTGTGGAAGCTGTATGAACCCAAACTCGCAAATAACCCCATGTTAGGTAGAGAGAGGGGCAGAATCAGCGCTAAGCAGAATACAGATAGTTGGGGGTGATGGCCATAGAGGCCATAATGGCTCCTATTGCATGTACACACACGTGTATACATATGTACACATGCACACACATGCATATGTACACACAGGTACACACATAGTTGTTTTTCCCTGGCAATGTCTTAACTATGTTTGAAAATAAATGCTATAGCCAATATAAATCAAATCCAGATCACAGACAATAGGAACTTTTAGGTTACTGGAAATGTTTTGTTTCCTGATCTGGGTGCTGGATACACAGGTGTGCTCATTAAGCTGTATACTCATGATCTGTACAGTTTTCTAAATATTATACTGAAATAAAAAGTTTAAAACAAAGCAAATCAAAGTAAAACCAGGGTGCCCTCTTCAACCCTTCTCTGCCCACCCAAGCTGGGGTAAAGATTCATGGCTCCCTCTGCATATCCCTCTTCTCAAGAAAATATCCTCCCCAAATTCACTTTACCAAAACACGATCATGACTTGTTGCATAATTAATCACCTCATTTTTTAGCCCCAAGTCCTTTGCCAGAACAAGCTTGCTTATGTATCTGTATCAACATTGTCTCCCTTCCCCAATGATGTCTCATTCTCCTAGTTCAGCATCAAGTTCATAATATCATATATAAATTTGCGTTTAACAACTTGTTGTTGAGACTATTTTAAAAGGGAATAATGTTAATTTATTTAAATCAATTTTCATGAGATTCTGCCTATTTTAAAACAGTGTTTGAAGTCACCTTGTCTTCTTAGAAAATGATCCAGGTAATTTTAATTTTCCAGTGTCATTTTTTTCTCCTCTCTCAAAGCTGCTTTGATTTTTTTACTTTTCATTTTTACATTGCTCTGCGTAAGCCCTTTCCATTAGAACAGCTCAAAGCATTTACATATAAGTTCATCTCTATAGTTCTTCTGGCACTTTCTAGAGTAGACAACTCCTATTACGGCAGGATAAGCTTAGTGCAGAAAATTGTTCTATGTTTCTGAGACAAAAGAAGAGTGAGCTGGGATAAGTAGAGCAAAACCCTCAGACCTCAGACACGGAAGATACTCAAATGCAGTTTATTCGTGACTAGCAATCTGACCTTTCCTCCCAAAAGGCTTTGCTTTCCAAGCCTCTGTAACATTCTTCCCCCTGTGAGATGTATCAATTACATATATGTATCATTACATATCATAGGCTTCAACCTAGAAATAACACACTTATTTCACTAACTTTACTAATTTTTTCTTTTCAAAGCATGGTTGGGATCTACTTCAATTTTTTCAAGAGACCCAGAGTTATCCAGTTAGAATCATTTTTAAATGTTTGAAAAGTGATTAACAAGCTATGAAGACCCTAAGCTCTTTCTAAAATTCAGGTAAGACAAGATTTAGATGGTCCACTTTGGGAACCCAAGGTCCAATATGCCAGGTTGTTCTTTTATTCCCAAAATGGCTGTTATCTGAGAACACACCCACTTGGACTCTTTCTATTTCCACTTGAAATCTGTAACATCCTCTGGAAAGAAATAACTATAGGAGAATTACTTTCCTAATAAACTAGAAGGTGTCTTTCTAAAATCCAGCTTTATTAAAATACTTTTTTTCTTTTTTCACAAATGTAAAGTAGATACTTTTATTAATGGCTGGTATTGCCAAAGTATTAATAGCTATCAGATTTGGAAGAAAAGAAAGATTTTTCTTTTATTACTCGAGACAATTTATAGCCTATGTTTGTTATTACAGAACAGTCTCATTTCTCTGATTGAGGCTCTTCAGATCTCTTTTTGATAGAAAAAAATACCAGGGTCTGTTTGTGAAAGTGCACTATATATCTTGGTGAGCCATCTCAGTGCCACCATATTTCTTCCAATAGAATCTGTGACAGCAAAGTAACAGCCAAAGACATGTTGTTCCCCTAAAGTAGCTCAACTTCTCTTTGTAGATAGTAAGATTCAGGGGGCACAAAAAAAAAATCAAATACTCATGTTAAAAGCAAAGTAATCAAATGGTAGGAAAAAACCAAATAATATGGCAAATCTGATAACTTCCAATAACTTTAATATATAAGACTATTATGGTTTGATCCCAGACTGAAAATATAGCTGTAAAATAAATTAAGCAAGCTCTTCGGGAGGCAGAAACCATCTTACATAGAATAATAAGGATATCATGTGGCTAATTCACTCATAATAATTTTTAGAGCTCAGCAGCTACTGCAGAAGGTTGTGGAACTCCCTTCAGAAGCTCCTAAGAGTGGGAAATGAACTAGATGGTTTTTTGAAGTTTTCCCCAGCCCTGTGATTTTGCAAATAACAAACTCTATTTGAAAGTTATTATATCTTATTGCCAGGGCCTGGGGGAAGGTGGAAATGGGGAGGTGTCTGTTAATGGGTATAGGTTGTCTTTTGGGGGTGATGAAAATGTTCTGAAATTTGGTAGTGGTGATGGTTACACAATCTGCAAATATACTGAAAATTATATATATACATATATGTCTGAATTATACATGTTTAAAGGGTGGATTTTAAGGTGTATGAATTATAGCTCAAATTTTTTTTCTTAAGAATGTAATGTCTCCATTTTACCTGACATTAAATTATAAGGCTTTATTAAAATATTCTCTTACATAAGAGCTCTGTATGTATTTTCACCACAATAGTTAAACAATTTCCACAAATGTCACTGTTTTTGTGGTCAATAGTACAACGTACAGCACAACCTTAGTCTCTCAAGCAAATTTTTTCTGAAAGTATTTTGACCAGAAAGAATTCCAAATTATTTATTTTGTTTGCTTTAATGAAATTGAGGGTTTGTATTGGCAATCTGTAAAAATGACAAGAATTTTAGAAAATTCTGAATGTATATAGCGTGCAATAAAATAAATTACTAACAGGTTTAATTTGGGGTCTACATTTTCCATTCAACAATAGTTGTCAATAAAAGATATATATTCATGGAGGACAATATCTTAATTTTATTCAGGAAATTCAATATCAGATATGAATAATTCTCTCAAGGTCATGAAAACAGCCAAATAAAACCTCTAGTAGAATTTGATGGCGGTATATTTACTTCTCAATTGTCTCATCCATAGTGAATTTACTTCAACACACACACACACACTCACACACATTTTTCAAATCTTCAGAATTCATTTCTTTGAAACTCAGAGTACTTTGAAAAATCAACACCACAACCTCCATACATAAAGAGAGAAACTGCTAAATATCTATTGGTTAAAATTTCATCCTCCTAAATTGACTTAAAAAAAAAACATCCTTTTTACTACTCTGAAGACGCTCCTGTGGTTATTTTCTACTCTACTTATTTTCCTGGATACAAAAAGTCAGAATATCTACTGCATTTTCCATTCATAATTTAAAATGAATGAATTTGAGTATGAAATTATCTTTCTCTAGAGGTGGAAATACAAAACACAGAAACATATTACGCCTGCACACACTTATACACGAACACATACGCACACATATATTATAATAACATGTTAAAAATACATATATAACTATGGAATTTATCTCATCATGTTTATATAATAATGATAATAGTTGGCAGATGCCAACTAATATATCGCTACATGTTGCCTGCCTCTGTAGTCACCTGGCTTAAAAAGCCAAACGGACGCAGAATCAGACTACACCGAGGTATCTCTCGACTGGCAGAGAGAGCGTGACATTTTACAAGTGACCACAACATGTGGGGTTTCCTCGGAGGTGAGGCAGGTTTCCTTTCTTCCTACCTACAGGAAAACTCAGATATGAGCAGACTGAGACTCTCCAGTCTGAACTGGAAAGCCCTCTACCTTTTTCCAAGTCAAACGGTCGGGGGGAGTTGGAGGGAAAGACCCAGGGAAGAGAAGAAAGAAAGAACCTCAAGCCAGAGAGAAACCTTCCACTCGACCCTCCCTCTCTCAGTGGCGGAGCGAGCCTGGCGCTGTCCGCGGTGCTGAACGACCCGCCGCGCCCACTCACCGGCCAGCACCGCGGCTCCCAGGAGGCTGAGAAGCACGGCAGGCGGCATGGCTCGGCTCGCCAGGACCTGCGCGGAGAACAGGATGGTGGCTGGACCGATGAGGCGAGGTGCAGAAGGAAGGCGAGATGGAGGTGCTCCGGGAAACCCGCGTGCGTCTGGGTCCCCGCGGTGTGGCGCGGTTGGCGCAGGCCCCGCTCTTTTAAAGGGTGGGCGGGGGCCGCAGGGCCGGGAGGGGCGGGCAGTCGGGAGGGGGGCGCCTTCCAGCTCAGCCCTGACGTCACGAAGCAGCCCCCCGGGCGCCGACGCAAACAGGCGGAAATTTACGCCAGTCCAGTCGCCTGGGTGTGCTGGGTCTGGAGCGGGAGTGGGGAGGAGGGCGGGCGAAAGAACGGGAAGGTGAGGGAGGTGGTGTAGATCTGAGACGAGAGCGGGGTCAGGCGGGAGGTTCCGCCTAGATAGCCTACGCTTGCTCCTCATCTCCCCCTCACACACACTACACACACCTCCAAATCTAAAAACGTGTATTCGTGGCTGTGTGCATATGCGTGTGGTTCTGCTGGGAGTGTGTGCATGACTAAGTCGTTTGTGTTTCCACGACCCAGCTGAGGGAAAGACTCTGCTAACAAGAAAGAACTAAACGGTCGGTCCTGGAAAATGGAAGAGAGAGGCTTGAAAAAGAAGGTGCGGCCAGAGAATCATGGACTTGATGTTCCTTCAAACTTTTGGTCTTTATAGCTATCTATAGGTATCCATGATTCCATGTGTCTATTCTCATTCTCTCTCTCTCTCTCTCTCTCTCTCTCTCTCTCTCTCTCTCTCTCTCTGTCTCTCTCTCTTTCTCTCCTCTCTCTCTCTCTCTCCCTCCCTCTTTCCCTTCCTCTCCCTGCCTCCACTCTGAATAACATATACACATAGAAGAAACAAACAAACAACAACAACAAAAACATAGTACAAAGGAGTCTCCCTTTCATCTCTGTCTCTAGTTTTCAAGTTCCTTATCTTTCTGCAGTCAACATGACTGTATCACTTTCTGTGATTTAGGCTTAATATGTTTTGGAACATACACAGCTGCATCTTGTTTTGAATGGCTGCATTGTATTACATTGTATAAGTACGCTAGAATTTATTTTAACCAGTCCCCTCCCTGTTGGGCATTTCTTTGGATTGTTACCTTTGGTCTTTACTACTTTACAAAAGAGCTATAGTCTCAGGGGTGGTAGGAATAACCTGCTTGTAAAAACCACATCCTACAAGCCCAATGCATCCTCTCTTGCTTTAAAAATGAGACAGGAAAATATTTTATTATGTGTGAGAAAAAGGTGAAAACATCTTTCAGAATATTTTTGACATGGATTCCCTCAGCCTAATAAGAAATGAGGAAAAAAGCAGCAGGCAAGTGCCCTGGGTGGAAAAGGAACAATATTCTCTGCGCAGGCTTTTGGGAACAGAGTAAGACTTCATTTGGGTTCTCTTCATTCAGGAAATGAAGATGTCTGCATGCTCAGCTAAAAGAAGCTTTCAGTTTCCTTTTCCTGAAAATTAATGAGACTTCAACTCTTTTGCATGTGTTGATTGGATGGCTATATCCTTCTGGGAAGGTTGGGGATTATCTCGCCAATACCACAGCCACTAAATATTTGAAATAAAATCATCTTTAAAAGAATATTAGTGGAACAATTGGTAGACTTTGAATAAGATCTATGGAATACTTAATCATATTGTATTAATGGTCATTTCCTGATTTTGAAAGGTATTCTGTAATTATGTTAGAGAAATCTTTGTTTTTAGGAAATGCTCATTGACACATCCTGAGGTAAAAAAGGGTATTATATGTACCACTTACTCTCAAGGTTTTGAAAAAGATATAAAGATAAAGACAATGCTAGGACAAATGGGACAAAATGTTAACATTTGGAGAATTGAGGTGAAAGGTATATGGGAATTTTAATACTATTTTTGCATTTATTTGAAATTTGAAATTATTTTAAAATAAAGAAAAAATACTTGGGCATAAAAGAGTCTGTTTAAAGCCTCTGTAAAGCAGTGAGTGCAGAAAAAGAAGCTGTCAAGTGAGGGCCCTTTCTTGGATGCAGATCTGTGAGAAGCTTTTCTTCCACTGTTGAAATTACATGAGAGTTTCAACTTCTCTTTAAAAATCCAGGAGCCTCTGCATTTCAGTTTTCCAGTGTTCTCTCTCTCTTCTTGCTCCCTTGAAAAGCACGAAGTTCGACAATGTTAATGTCATTGTGTGGCTTCTCAGGCTCTGCTTGGGCTCAGTTTATTACTCATCAAGACAAGTCCTGACGCAGGAAAGATCTTTTCATTATTGTCAATTGAAGGGGAAAAAAAGGCAACGCTGGCCTACAGCCAGTTCCCACATTCAGACTCAGCTTTCTTTTTTCATGTTCACTGTTTTATAAACTCTTTATGATTTTGCCTTTCACATTTGGATTTCCATGGACCAGGAAAATAAAAGCCATCAGGAGAAGCATTTCTCAGTAATTATCTCAAAGCAGGGTGAAGTAGAAAAACCAGTATTTTCCTTAGAAACCAAGATTTAGAATAAACACTGCATGAGATAGGAGTAGTCACATTTTTGTATCATATTATCATCACCCAGTTGTCCTGATAATTTTTACTGATAATGTTCTGGATATAATGTTACCTTAAATATTACCAAAATACCAGGAAAAGAAGACATAGGAAAGAGTATCCAGTCTGTGTAACATAGTGAGACACTGTCTTTACAAAAAAATTTTAAAATTAGCCTGGCCTAGTGGTGAGTGCCTGTAGTTCCAGCTACTCAGAAGGCCGAAGTGGGAGGATTACCTGAACCTAGGAGGCCGAGGCTGTGGTGATGGTGAGCTGTGAACATGCCACTGTACTCCAGCTTGGGCAACAGTGAGACCCTGACTCAAAAAAAAAATCTTTCAGGAATGCTTTCAAAGAATTAAGAAGGGAAACAAACATATCCCTTTTAGGAACTAGGGTTAGAATAAATTATGGTTTTGTACCTGGCTCCTGAAATAGATTATCTGTCAGAGTCTATCCTGGAAAATGAAACCAATAAAGAGAATCTGCTACAAGAAATAATACACAGGTATTAGAAAAGTTGAAAGAGCAGAGGAAGAGATTAGCCACTGCAGGCAGTGAAACAAAGGAAAAATGTGTCCTCCCTAGAGCTGAGAAACATAGGCCACTTAATGAGAGTGGAAATATCAGCCAGCTAGGTAGGAGGGATCTGGGGACATGGGGAGAAAGGGCTGTCTGATGGGAGCTGAAACCACAGAAGAGAAGAAGCCACGGCTAGACATGCATCTCCCTCTTCTCAAGACAAGATAGAGGAGAGAGGTATCTTGGCTTATTTTTCCTTTTAGTGCTAGTGCCTCTTAGTGGTTAACCCATCTGGGAGCAATTGGCAAGGATGCCTGGGAAATATAGTCTGCAAGGATCATGTGCCTCGATGATACAGAAGAGAGCAAGAGAGGGAATTGGAAAGCAAACCGACGAATGAATGGCATACAGATCAAAACCACCTAGCAGTACAGTTATTGAATTTAGATTTTCTCTCAAAATGAATTTCATGAGTTTATTTCACTTGTATATATGAATGCTGACTAGGCGTTGATAACAGCGGTACATGCATATTCCTCTGACTATAACAAGTTATAGGATCAATCCCAGCGTTTATGGCACACCACCTACTCACCAGCCAGTCAGTGAGTAAAGGTGGAAGACTCCAGTTCTAGGATGGAGGGCAAGAGAGCACTGCATGCTTACAGAATTCCTCATGCTTGCAACCAACAGGATAAACATTTATCTCTTTGACTTTTAGTTTTGTTTTTAACTAATAAAGAGTACCATATCAATAAGTAGTTCCCTTAGTTTGGTCTTAGAATACCTGATTTCTTAGGTTAGATCAGATTCTTGATGCACTTCAACATACTTAAGAAATCACAAACCAAATCTTCATTTTAAGAGAGGATAGAAATAATTTTTTAGCTAGGCACAGTGGCTCATGCCTGTAATCCCAGCACTTTAGGAGGCCAAGACAGGAGGATCACTGGAGCCCAGGAGTTCAAGACCAGCCAGGGCAACAAAGAAAGACTTCGTGTCTATTAAAAAAATCATCCAAGTGTAGTGACATGCACCTATAGTCCCAGTTACTTGGAAGACTGAGACAGAAGGATCACCTGAGTCCAGGAGGTCAAGACTGTGTTGAGCCAGGATAGTGCCACTACACTCCAGCCTGGGTGACAGAGTGAGACTCTGATGAAGGAAGGAAAGAAAGAAAAGAAAGAAAGAAGGAAGGAAGGAAGGAAGGAAGGAAGGAAGGAAGGAAGGAAGGAAGGAAAGAAGTGAGGGAGGGAGAGAGAGAGGGAAGAAGGGGAGAAGGGGAAGAGGGGAGGAAAGGGGAGGGGCAGGAGAGGGGAAGGGAAGAAAAGAAAATAAATCATTTTTTAAAGTCCACTAAATTGTGAGTAACTCCATATAATTTGCATGCAAATACATATTAATAAAAATTAAGGGAAGCCAAGAGGTAGAGCCACAGCCATTCAGGTGTGACAAAGCAGGGGATGTTCCTCTTCAATTTGGAGTTTGCATAGAATGGGATGTGTCAGATGAACAAATTCACTTACTTGTTTATAACCTGAGAAAGCAAGAAACCGATACTGAGAAGTAGGTAGGATAACTGCATTTTAGGTCTTGGCAAATCTCTGTAGTTAGCAACATATCACGTTGGAAGGATCTGGAATGAACAGTACTTTCTGGTCTTTTGTTTGTCCCTCTCAACATGCTCACTTGGTAGAGTAATTTATAGTTTCCAAAGCACTTTCACAAATGCTGCACACTGAATTTTTTTTAAAGGTCATTAAATAGACTGCTCAGGCCTCTAATACTCACTTTACAGGTGAGGAAAATGACGTTAAAATTAAAAACACAAAATATTTTGTCCATGATCACATGGTGGGAAGGGGCAGGACTGAGATTACTTTTTGTTTCCTTCCTTTTTTTTTTTTAGAGATGAGGTCTCGCCAAGTTGTCCACCTTGGTCTCGAACTCCTGGGTTCAGGTAATCCTCTTACTTCAGCCTCCCAAAGTGCTGGGATTACAGGTATGAGCCACCATGCCCCCAGCCCTTGGTTCACTTCTTAAAGCTAATTGTTAAAAAATGCTTTTTGAAAAAATTTTAAAAAGTCAAGTAACATGCACACATCTTTACTGTATAGTCATTAAAGTTTTACACGTGTATACACCCATATAGTAACTACTCTGATCTAAAACATTCTCAGCACCCCAGAAAGTTTCCTCATGCCTCTCAGTTGACACTCTCATGAGATAACCACTCTTCTGAAGTTTGCCACCATACATTAATTTTTTTTTGTCAGTTTTAAAACTTTGTATTAATGGACTCATGTTGTATGTGCTCTTTTGTAACTGACTACTGTCACTTGATATTATGTCTGTTGTTATGTATAGCAATAATTCATTCTCTTTCATTGCTATATAGCATTCCATAACACAAATGTGGAACAATCTATTTATATATTCTATTGTTGGTGGATACTTGGATTGTTTTCAGTTTGGAAATATTATGAATAAATATGTTAAGAACATTTGTGTACATGTATCTTGGTGGACATAAGCTCTTGTTTCTAATGATTATACACTCATATGTGAAATTGTTGGGTTAGCTCTAGTAGGCACTGGCAGTATTCTGAAGTGATTGTACCAGGGATAGGGTTTAAATATGGGTTGCTTGGATGTTACCCGATGCTCTTGTGACTTAACACTTCTCCCTAGTGCAACCCCCTTAGTGTTGGAGGAGGGGTGGGCAACTGAATTCCAGGATACCTTGGGTGGATGGCTGCTGGAAGGGAACTAACCATGTTTCACTTACTTCACACATTTGCTCAAAGCTTGGCCCTAAGGACAAAGGTTCTTACTTACTCAATGGTAATGCAGAGAGACAGAGTTCTGAAATCAACTGGGAGATCACTTGATTTCATTTAATTTTACTCTTTTCACTCATTTCCCTAATAATCCTTTTCATTAATATTTATTGCTGGAATGGATGGCACAAAGACCAGGTCAATGGGACAGAAGGAGAGGATGCTTGGTCACCTTTGACTTCAGGCTCTGGAAGAGATCAGAAAGTATGTCACACACATGTGCTCATGTGCACACACACACACACACACACACACACACACACACACACAGATACACACACACGCACTCTGCAACAGGGGGGCTGCTGGCTGCCCACGTCCCTCATCCATATCACTCTGGAACATATTGGCTTGACTTCCACTGGCCAAGACCTGCATTTCTTTGCCTGATGGCTTTCTCTGACCACCAGAGCCAACATTGCTATGCAAATGGCAGACTGGAAATGCTGTGGAGGGCAGGCCCCCAGGAATAGCCCTCAGCCAATGAGCGGCAGTAGTTGGTGTGTAGACACAAGGATTTCCAGGTCCCTCTGAGGTATATGTTCTATGCAAGATCTGAAAGTTCCCCAGTGGGACTGAACTCTAGGTACTCACAGTGGAAACTTTCTTAATAGCAAATTCTTTATGGCTGCCTTTTCCTCCCCGTCTGCTTCTCCACTTTCCTGTTGCTGCTTCCCAGAATTATCTCCAAAATAAATGACTTGCCATCAAACCTTGGTTAGGATCTGCATCTGGAGGACATTGAACTATGATGCAAATGTACAGCAGGCTGTGAAATAGAGTTTTTAAAATTCTGTCTGATTTGACTGAAGCCTCTGAGCTGGAATTCATGGGCTTTTTTCCTTATTTTTCTTGTTTGTTTGTTTGAAAGTCTCACTCTGTCACCCAGGTTGGAGTGCAGTAGCACACTCATGGCTACCACAGCTTCGACCTGCTGGGTTCAGGTGATCCTTCTGCCTCAGTCTTCCAAGTAGCTGAAACTATAGGCATATACCACCATGCCCCACTAGAAATCTTGGGGTTTAAGCACCCACATGGAACCAGTCATGAGTCTACAAGATTTACTCACACAGGGCCAAACTGGCGCAGTGACTGTCACATTCATACAAGAGAAAATTAGAAATTCAAAAGAGACTGGTTGGAGAAATAATTTATTTGAGAGGAGTTTATAGGGAGTCCTGTGCTGCTTCGTGATACTTCTTCCTGCTGGAACCTGGTGAGAGGCTCCTGGAGGACAGTTCATAAAAGCGGGGTTGTCTATAGGGAGAAGAGTGGGGGACAGTGATAGATGTTGATGTCTCATTTCTTGGCTGGTGTTTGCTGAGCTGTGGAAACCTGCATACCTCCCATGATGCTACCAGAAGAGAGTGGGAAGGAGACCAAAGGGCACTTTAATTTGTGTCCCCAAGAGTTCCAAGAATTAAGTGAAGAAGGTGGAGGTTGGTGGGGCTGGCTGAAGCAGCCTGCAATGGCAAGTTGGGGAAAGAGGATGGTGACTGGAGCATCTGCATGTCCAGAGACTTTCTCTGGACCAAATGGACTCCATGGACTATTACTGGTCTCAAGGTATCCCAAAAGATCCCTACCTGGTAGAGCAAGGACACTCCAGGGATACACTGATGATAATGCTGAGGGATGCTGGGAGAGGTCAGAGAGAAAGCATCACCCCTGTCAGGGATTGGTGGGATGAGAATTCCATGGAAGACTCCAAAGAATTGGCAATTGTTCCCGATGGATAGGCAAGCCAGCACCTGGGGGGGGTGAGAAAACTGGCACTAAGTAGCCAAGAGAGAACCACAGAAGACCCTGGTGATCTCTGATTCCTTCTCCAACTTTTCTGATCTTCTGCCTTGGCCCACATTTGGAGAAGCTGGGAGGTGGGATGGGGCAGTAAGAAAACAAGCAAGGAGAGGCCTTGGTGGTGCCTCACATCTGTAATCCCCACACTTTGGGAGGCCAAGGCGTGCTTGAGCCCAGGAGTTCGACACCAGCCTGAGAAACATAGCGAGAACTCATCTTTACAAAAAAATAAAAATAAAAATAAAAAATTAGCCGGGAGTGGACATCTGTGCCCATAGTTTTAGCTACCTGGGAGGCTGAGGTAGGAGGATCGAGGCTGCAGTAACCTATGATCGTGCCTCTGCACTCCAGCCTGGGCAATGAAGTAAGACCCCTGATTCAAACAAACAAAACAAAACAAAAACAAAAGAAAAGACACAAGAGGGGGAAATAAAAGAGCTAACCCTTCCCTTTTCCCCATGACAGAGTCCCAGTCAGGCAGTTACTGGGAGCCAAAGATTTGAACTGGGTGAAAATGGAAGTCTGGGTTTAGATAAGACTGCTGTAGTGGATAATGAAAAGCTTGTGTTATTGTTCAAAAATTAGGAGGGGAGATTTGACAGAACATGCTTGAATGCAGTAGTGAGAGAAGATTGAAGCCGTTTCCTTCCTGAGAATGCCTTTTAAGATCAGCATGTTCTAAATGGTATCTGTGTAATACAGGACTGAAAAATGTCTACACATCGTTGACACATGTCAGTGCTCCAGTATAAGAAGGCATGCTCCCTTTGGACCAGAATTCACTAGGAATTCTCAAAAGATAAAAGCAGGTGGGTTCATGCCAAAGGAGAAAAAGTCATAGCTCCTTGGGCAGGACTAATGCAAAAGATCAAAGGAGTTTTGGGGTTCCTCTAAGCCCAGGCTTAGCGGGGTAACTGTTGAGGAGTTTGGCTAGGGTACCTGGTGGAAGCACAGGTGGTGTGGCCCTTCCCTCCTTCAGCCCTTGTGCCAAGTAGTAGGTTGCTGAGTTATCAGGGGCGCATCTTGTTCTGTTGAGGTTCTTCCTACCTCTTAGTAGTGACCTCTCTCCACTTCTGGTACTTTGATACCCACAGCCTCTTTCTCCTCTCCCCCTGAGAAAGCCTTCTCTACATGCCACTCTTCCTAGGGATTTTGGAAGTTTGATTACAAAATATGTTTACAAGTATGTGGAATTTCCAGCACCATGCCAGAAATGGCAGCCGTGACCCTGAAATCACATTCCTTTTAGGTCAACATGGCTGCTGTTGAGACCTGGATCAGTTCTGTGCTGAGTGTTTTGAGGTCTTTCTCGCCTCCTTTGCCTGCTGAATCTTCCTGGCCTTTCTCTCTTAGCTCATCCTCAGGAGTCATGCAATGTAAGTTGGTTCTGCCTCTGCGATTTTCAGAGATTTGGCTGACTTTGCCCTGAGAGGAGACATTCTTCTGCTGATGCTGAATCTTAAATTATTTATAGTGAATATTAGAGCATACCAAATTCCAGACAGGCCTCTCCTCAACAAAAATGTATTCTATGGACGTAAACTGGAGAAAAATTTCATGTAGGTTAATTTCAGTTTTACACTATGAATATTTTATTTTTCAATAATTCATAATAGTCCTTGAGGAGTCATTATTGCTAAGGAAATATGGATAGTCTGAAACTTCCCAAGATGTAATTGTCCATATTTTTATTGTGGGTAACAATGATATAGGTGCACATAGTAGACCACTTTTCATAAATTTTATTAAGGAATTACTGTCCCTCTTTTCTTTTCTAATTTATTTAGTTTTAAGAATTATTTGTAGAGATGGGGTCTTGCTATATTGCCCAGGCTGATCTTGAACTCATGGACTCAAGCCATCCTCCTACCTCAGCCTCCCAAAGTGCTGGGATTATAGGCATGAGCCACAGCACCTGGTCTAATTTTTCTCTTCTTTTTTTATTTTTTATTTTTAAAAAAATGGAGTCTTACTCTGTCACCCAGGTTGGAGTATAGTGGCACAATTAGGGGTCACTGCAGCCTCAAACTCCCTGGGTTCAAGTGATCCTCATGCCTCAGCCACCCAAGTAGCTAAGACTACAGGTGCACGCCACCATTCCAGGCTAAATTTTAAGGTTTTTTTGTAGTGATATGGCCTTGCTATGTTGCCCAGGCTGGTCTCAAACTCCTGGCCTCAAGCAATTTTCCCACCTAGGCCTCCCAAAATACTGGAATTACAGGTGTGAGCACTAAGCCCAACCTAGCCCTCCACTCCCACTCTGTCTCCCTCTGCCCTAGATGATTTTCCTTTCTTTTGCATTTACTCACAAAGCTCAGGAAAGAGCACCAAATAATTTTATATTGCCACACAAACATGGTACTTTCTAAAACTTTCAATTGCCAGTGGATGAGCCAGTCTCAACTTAATCGCTTTGGTGTTTAGAAGGCAATTAGCCTATCAAGTATGAAAATAAATATTAGAATACCTATACGATTTTGTTCCACCTCCAAAAATGGAGGCAGAATTCACAGTGAACTTTAGAAAGAATAAAGAGCCTTTACAGAAATATGACCCAAGAGACACAGGGGTTCCCCAGGTCTTACAGACTAAATTAGAAGCCTTAGGGTTCATCAGAGCAGAGTCTACTAGAATATGTGTCGGTTTCCAGCCTAGAAGTATAAGAGGCAGTAAAGAGGCATCCAGAAGACCTTTCCAATTAAAGCCCAGGGAGGCCAGGAACAGTGGTTCATGTCTATAAACCCAACACTTTGGGAGGTGGACGAAAGAGGAACGCCTGAGCCCGGGAGTTCAAGACAGCCTGGGCAACATCGTGAGACCTCATCTCTACAATAAATAAATTTTTTAAAAATTGGCTGGGTGTGGTGGTGCATGCCTGTAGTTCCTGCTTCTTAGAAGGCTGAGGCGAAGGATCGCCTGAGCCCTGAGGATTGAGGCTGTGGTAGCTGTGAGGATGCAGAGTGAGACTCTGACAATAGATGCATACATACACACATTCATACAAGGCATTCCAGCCCGGGCAACAGAGTAAGACTCTGACTATAAATAAATAAATAAATACCAGGGAAAGAGTGCAGAGTGAAGAAAGGCCAGAGCATTATGAGGCAGGCAAACAGCCTCCAGGGAAATGGCTTAGTCACTGAACCCCCACATTCCTGAACTCACCCAATGACTTCACAAAACGGATAGACAGCATTCTTCAAAAACTAAAGCAATGGTCTGTTTGCATAATAACTTACGGTTATATTGGCTGGGTCCGGTGACTGACACCTGCAATTACAGCACTTTGGGTGGCTGACATGGGAAGATTGCTTCAGCCCAGGAGTTCGAGGTCAGCCTGGGCAACATAGTGAAACGTCTTCTCTACAAAAAATAAAAAAATTAACTGGGCGTGGTGGCATACTCCTGGAGTGCCAACGACGTGGGACTCGGAGGCTGGAGGATCGCTTGAGCCCAGAAGTTTGAGGCTGCAGTGGGCCCTGACTCTAAATAAATAAATAAATAAATAAAACTTTAGACACTTTTGGCAGCGGGGATGTGGAAGGAGAAAGGAAACAGGGAGAAAGCATGTAAGAGACAGAATGGGTAGACCCATAGTGGTATTCTTGGACACTACTACTTATTGCTTTGAGAGAAGAGCACACATAGACAGTCATGCAAGGCTCAGGGAAGGTGTTGAAATGCTAAGTCTGTCAGTGGTCCCCAATACTCTCTTTTTCCTGCTCATACCCTCTTTTGTTCTTCTCCTGGTCCCTCTTGATAAAAGGAAGACACCAAGAAAACTGTGGGAGATGAGAAGAAAGTAACTCAGAGACCACCGTTTGTCTCCTTGTGATCCTACTCTGGTGTAAGCATCCAAATGACCCAGATTATATCACCTGTCTGCACCATGAGCACCCGATCAACATCCCCCTATAGCAGATCCCAAAGTGAGGAGGTAATTTTGCACAAAATGTGCTGTTACAAAGTGTTAATGATGCTGAAAATCTCCAAACCAATATTATCCCTGGAATCATTCCATAACAATTTTTTCCTGAAGACATCCAAGGGTAGAGAGCCCATGAGCAGAATTTTAGACTCAGTGCAGAGGTTTCCCCAGGGATATTCTTCAATTAAGAATTTTCTCAGTATCCTTCAGCTCATAACCTGTAGGCCGTAGCGCCCTCAGTGGACCAGTCCTGCTCCAACTCTGTCTGGAAACAGTGACTCTCATAACATGGGTGAGGTGTGGGGGGCTGACTGAAGTGGACATTTCTGTGAGCACTGCAAAGTGGGTGGTGGGTTGGAACACTTTCTAGAACCCTTGGGAGGAGGGTCTGGTTTAACTCTGCACCCTGAAAGCATCTGACTCAACTTTGGTGATGATTCCCTTGGTTAGGGTCTGCATTTCAGCTGGGTTAAGGAGGTGTTGATCTTGTGCTATCGCGTAACTGTGTCTGCTATTCTCATCTGTCCATAACCAACATGCTTTACCCTGTACCTACGGGCTCAACTGAACCTGAGTCTCAAGATTGCCCTTAGCCTCTATTAGGAGAGATACACAGAGTTCAGCACCCAAAACTTCAGATCTGGCCCCATTTGTAGATTTTCTGGTCCAATGTAGAGTCTGAATTCTTGTAACTAATCTTGTTGCTGATTCATCTTTGACCTGTCCCCAGTCCCCTCCACTGTAGTCCAAGATTATATAATGTATGGTTAAGAGTTTGCGACCTCAGGTCAGATCCCATGTAGGCCACTTACCAGCTGTGTGATTGTGGACAAGTGACAACTCTGTGAAACTTGTCTTTCTTATCTATAAAAGGAGACTAGCATGCCAACCTCAGGGGTCTGGATCATGCAGGAAATTAGCTAGCTTTTGTAAACCCTACTGCTGTGTCTGGTATATGGTAGCATTCAAGCTGTGGTGGCTGCTATTGTGATTTTTTTTTTTGAGTTGGAGTCTCACTCTGTCGCCCAGACTGGAAGGCAGTGGCCGCTCCTGGCCACCACAGCCTCGACCTGCTGGGCTCCGGCGATCCTTCAACTTCAGCCTTCTAAGTAGCTGTAAATACAGGCAC
>NW_007251373.1:146666-165707 GCF_000164805.1 Carlito syrichta | reverse complement strand
AAGTTGCCCAGGTGAGTCTCGAACCCGCAGGCTCAGGCAATCCACTCACCTCAGCCTCCCAAAGGCGCGGGATTACAGGCTGAGTCACCGGCCCGGCTAGGGCTTTATTTCAATGCTGTCTTTTCAGTGAGGTTTTTTTTTTTTTTTTAACTTTCTCTCTCTCTTTGCTAGCATTCCCTATCCTTTTGCCTGCTTCATTGTTCTTCAAAGCACTTATCACTGCCAGTAAAACACCATGCATATTTTACTTTCTGTTTGTTGTCTGTCTCTCCCACTAGAGTCTAAGTTCCATAAGGCAGGGGTTTTGCTTGTTTCATTTTGTACTCTTTTCCTAACAGCTAGAACAATAAATACCTGGCTCCTAGTGGCTGCTATGATGGCTCCCATATCTGGCTGTGCATCCTTCATTCATTCAACATGCATGAGCATACCGCAATTTCACGAATGAAGGATGCACAACCAGATATGGAAGCCATGATTAGGGTAGGCATTCGACCAACAGGAGGGTAGGTGGTCTACTCTCGGGACCAACATGATGACATTGTATGATTTGAAGAAAGGTATATAAAGTGCCTGCTGTGAGCACAGCACAGCAGAAGACAAGATATAGACTGGCCTCTGGCCCCTTCCATCAATTCAGTTTGACAAGTGAGCACCTGAGAGGGATCTGACATTGGGCAGGTCACTGGGATTCAAGGGCAATTAGGACACAGTAACTGCCCTCAATGACCCTATCAGAAATTCAGAGAAGCAAATAAATTATTGGAATATAGGATTCTGAGGGCTTCCTAGGAGGAAAACACAGAATAGGGCCAATAAATATTTCAAGATTGGTGGGGGTAAGAGGGCAGGCAGAGGGGTCAAGGCTTTCACTGGAAATGTTTTTGTTTTTTGTTTTTTTCAATTGAGTAGGAGTCTCACTCTGTTGCCCAGGCTGGAGTGTAGTGGCATGCTCATGGCTACTACAGTCTCAACCTGCGGGCTCAGATGATCCTTCTGCCTCAGCTTTCCAAATACAGGTGCCCACCACCAGGCCTGACTAATTTTTTTATTTATTGTAGAGATGAGGTCTCATCAAGTTGTCCAGGCTAGTCTCAAACACCTGGACGCAGGCACTCCTCCCACTTCCGCCTCCCAAACTACTGGTGTTACCAGGTGTGAGCCACTGCACTGAGCTAGAAGTGATGTTTGAGCTGGCTTCCAAACCTATCCAAAGGAGCTGTTTGCCAAACATTCGCCAGTACACTCCTGGACACTGGATAGATGCCATGGTTTATATTATGGGATGGTCATGGCAGCTGTCAGTTATAGACAACACACCCAGGTGATGGAAGCTGAGCTGGACCTTCACGGTGGGCAAGACTTGGACAGGCCAAAGTGAATGTACCGGGTGGAATCGTGTCTCTCTTTCACCCCAATTCATGTTAACCTGGAGTCACAGAATGAGACCTTACTTTGCATTTAGGGTCTTTGTAGATGTGACTTGTTAAGGTGAGGTCATGTGGAATTATGATGGGCCCTAAATCCAATGACTGGTGTTTTTGTAAGAGAAAGGAAAGGGAGATTTGGATACAGGGACACAGGGAGAATGACGTGTGAAGAGGGACACAGAAGTTGGAGTGAGTGACGTAGCTGTAAACCAAGGAATTCAAGGATTGCTGTTGATCATCAAACTGGGAAGATGCAAGGAAAGATAGTTTCCTGTAGGATTTAGAGAAAGCACAGCCCTGCAGACCCCTGATCTCAGACTTCTAGCTCCAGAACTGTGGGAGAATAGATTTCTGTTGTTTTAAGCCACCAAATTTGTGGTAATTTGTTACTGCAGCTCTAGATAACCAGCGCAGAACTGCATGAATAAATACACAGATGGAATGTGTAAGGGATGTCCGAGAGTCAGGGAAGAGTAAGAACCGTTGTCATATATTGAGGGCCTTTATAAGACTCCTCCATTCCTATGATGTGCTTCCTGTATTGTAAACATCATTCCTGTTCATCCTTAAAATACTCACATCAGACTGGGTTCATCATCCTCATTTTGAAGACAGAAACATCACAGTCAGAGAAGTTAAGCAACTTGTTCAGGTCACACAGCAATTAATGACAGAACTGAGACTTAAAACAAGCTTATTGGCTTTTAATGTTCACATTTCGTCCCATGTGACACTCTGCCTGACTGATGTTCTCCTCCAGAAGGGCAAGAACCATCTCAATAGTCTCATATGATGAAGACAGTGATGAGATATTAAAATGATCAACATCTACGTCCAGGAAGCAGGACAAAGTGATTTTAGGGCCAAGCAGAGTTCAATGACTTTTGCATTTCAATGATCACCTTAACCTGGTACAAAGAATAAGAAGTTATAAAGAATGAAATTGTAATAATCACAGATGCTAGAAAAACACTGTAAGGGAAATGAGACCCCTCTTATATGGAGAAACTACCATCATGGTTCAGAAGAGATCTGAGCAGCTGATGTTTATGTTGATAAGAATCTTTCTCCCCCCAAGTGGTACCTTTTATTTGGCATCACAGTCACACATAACAGTTAAAGGAATAAAATCTAGCTACTGGAATAGCAGCAATAGTCAGACAACATTGTACACATTTGTACACACAAGACAAACTTTGACTTAAAAATAAAAATGTTTCCACCAGAGTTATAAGGAAAGAATCACATAAAATAGCTGTGGTTAGTATTGCAACACAGCATTTAGGATATATTTAATTGCTAGCCGGGCATGGTGGCTCATGCCTGTAATCTCAGCACTTTGGTAGGCAGAGGCAAGAGGATTGCCAGAGTCCAGGGGCAGGGGTTCGAAACCAGCCTAGACAACATGGTAAGACCTCATCTCTACAAAAAATCAAAACTTTAGCTGGGTAAGGTGGCACGCACCTGTGGTTGTTCCAGCTACTTGGAAGGCTAAAGCAGAAGGATGGCCTGAGCCCAGCAGATCAAGGCTGGGGTGGCCATGAGTGTGCCACTGCACTCCAGCCTGGGTAACAGAGTGAGATTCAAACTCAAAAAAAAGAAAAAGAAAAAGGAATACACAATTGCTAAAAAGCCAATGGCTAGCCAGGCACAGAGATGTATGCCTGTAGTCCCAGCTACTCCGGAGGCTGAGGCAGGAAGATTGCTTGAGACCAGGAGTTTAAGGCTCCAAGAGGTATAATTGGACCTGTGAATAGCCACTACAATATAGCCTGGGCAACACAGCAAGAGCCTTTACAAAAAAAAAAAAAAAAAAGTCTTTTTTTTCTGTAATAGATTAATGTAAAAAATTATCTGAATTACTTGAATTTGTATATTAATAAAGATAATCAACCAATCATCTAATAAAGGGTAGTATTTAATATGGATGCACTGGTTGAATAGGAGGGTGGCAATTATAACTTTATAAATTTCTTTTATGTGTTTACAAAAGCACAGCCTTTATCTAGGTATATGATTTTCTCATCTGATTACTAAATTTCTTAAATGTCTGATATTAAAAGTGTTGGTCAGACATGGTGGCTTACACCTGTAATCCCAGCTCTTGGGAGGCCAAGGTACAAAGATTATTTGAGCCCAGGAGTTCGAGAATAGCCTGGGCAACATAGCAAGACCTTGTCTTTGCAAAAAATAAAAAATAAAAATAATTAGCCAGGAGGGGTGGCACATGCCTGTAGTCCCAGCTGAGCTAGGAGGATCACCTGAGTCCAGGAGGTTGAGGCTGCAGTGGTCCGTGATTGTGCCACTGCACTCTTGCCTGGGCAGCAGAGTAAGACAATGATTCAAAAAATACAAAAACAAAAACACCTAACATTTTGCCTATTTGAGTTTTTAAATTATTTAAAAATAAATTATGGTGCTTAAGACTCTTTTAACCTATGATTCTAACTCTCTGTGGTCTGAAGTCGGCTTCACAACAAGAATTTGTTTCCATTAGACCCATACCTCACCAAAGCATCCAATATTGTTATATTGAGATGGAAAACTGGCAGCCTGAGGTTCCAGTGTGACCCTCACCTGGGTGGGTTTCGGTTTGCTTGTACTGATGGATTGTTTTAAACATGTGAATCTAAATGCCTTTAGCTGAAGCTCACACTCTCGTGGTTGGCCATGCTCCATCCCCACCACTCCTGTGGTCTTATGTCCAGCCCATTTCCCACAGTTCATCACCCAGGTGGCCCTCGCAAGCATTTGCTTCTGTGATCCTTGAAGGAATGCTTTGGGTTACTTTTCCCATGCTTGCAGGGAGGTTTTTGTAACCTTGATTTTCTGATCCCCACAGGAGACATATTAGTTTTTTATACCTCAGGGTGAAATGGTTCAGTCAGATTGCTTTTCTCTTCAAGTCTAAAGTCACCCCAGAGGGAACTGAATTTTTCCTAGTATATTCCCAATGCTTAAATAATGTAGGGGATGGGGCAAGTTGATGGGGAGAGGCTAGAAGGGGGCTTTGGGCAGTCAGAGAGCACAGGGCCAGGGGAGAGAGAGTACCTACTGATGAGTGGCATTGCCAAGAGAAAATTCCCTCCTAGCATTTCTTGGACAATTTATAGACTTTTCCAAATCTCAAGACAAATCAGCTGAGAAAATGGAAAAATAGGAAAAAGTATTACAATTCTCCTATGAGAATCAAAGTTTAATGATCAACAGAGATATCACTGGTTTAAAGAGATTCATTGAAGGATCCCTGAAAGCAAGATTAGGAAACACCGACTCAGGAGTTAAAGGTAGAGGGAAGCAGAAGGTGTTATCAGTTGATCATCTGACTTGCTTGTAACTGATACCATGTTACAAGTGTGTGTTCCTGGCCCTGTCTGCAGCTAACTGGGAGATATTTTTGCAAATAAAATAAATATGAATAGCTCTATACATTTTATGTATACTTGATACAGTTCCTAGGAGTAATGTTCCAAGAAATAATAGCTTTTGGAAGCAAAAAAAGTCCGTAAATTGGTGATTTTGACATGTAGTTCTTGTGTAATGCTGTTAACTTTGCTGGGTTAGATCTGAATGTCAGATTATTCAAAAGCTGCTTAATAATGTTTGCTGGTATTTTAGACTATTTGGATATTTGCTATAAACTACAGTTCTTTGTAAATATTTCTAATGAAATATTTATTTATTTAAAAATGCTAAGAAATCCATAATAATGAGAAAGACATTTCTGATCTCTCATTTCCAAGTTCCAAATATTAATATTTACAGGGAATTTGGAAATGTTACAATAAATGAGGGTATAAAAATGGTGACTAAGAGTCTGTTTTGAAAGTTTGCCAAGGGCCAGTCTCGTTCCTGGAGGAAAAATTATGGTCTCCAGAAGATGTGGGTGTTTCCATATGGACGCAAAGTTATCGAGTCAATGTCACAGGCTAAAGAAGTCACAGGGATTTTCTCTTGCTCGTCTAATCTCCCATATTCTCAGTTTTATCTAGAAACATCATTTTACTTTTGTCTTGGCTAACAAGTCAGCTCTTGGGCCTACAGAGGTTGCAGTGAATGTGGCAACCTTAGCTGCTGCTTGGGGTCCAAGAATCAGATGTTTATTACTACTCTGAGGCCCAAAGAGCTCAGGGTCATGGCTTTTCATGTGTCAGCTGCATGTTTTCTAGCCCAGACCAGATCAGGTGGAACAAGATGTGATCAAACCATATCAGGTTCTCCAAGAGCAGTGATTACTCTTTTGGGAAGAATGGATTTTTGACCACCATTGTGATGGATTGCAAGGCAAGTATGTCTGCCCCCGATGCCCTCTGGTCCTGGGAAGCTGGCAAGCAAAGAGGAAGCATAAATGAGTTTAATCAGGCATATGTTTAACTTTTCACTCCAATACAAATCAAAGTGGAAGCCTCTTTGGTTGCTTATCAGAGCCCATCAGTCAAGAATATTGAGGTGTTTGCTAGCAGGGACAAAGCCAGCACAGATCATGTTCCTTGCACTTTAGGGAGTGTCATTGACAATGACTGACCTCTGTTCAAATCACTTTTTTTTTTGAGTCAGAGTCTCACTCTATCACCCAGGCTAGAGTGCAGTGGCACATTCATGGCACCGCAGCTTTGACCTGCTGGGCTCAGGCGATCCTTCCGCCTCAGTCTTCCAAGTAGCTGGAATTACAGGTGCATGCCACCATGCCCGTCTAATTTTTTGATTAACTGTAGAGACGAGGTCTCACCAAGTTGCCCAGGTGGTCTCAAACTCCTGAACTCAGATACTCCTTTCGCCTCTGCCTCCCAAAGTGCTGGGATTACAGGCTTGATCCACCATGCCTGACGTAGATAGCATTTCTTTTACTCCTCTTTTGGGAGAGTTTCCAGATCATGAGTAAGCAGTATCATGCCAGGAATGGTTTAAGTGTGGAGTTGCTTGGAGGCTAGATGACCCATGAAGGTCCTTTTTGATAGACCCACCCCATCCTGAGTTATCTCAGTTTCTACTAAAGGCTGATAATCATTTTGAAAAACGAAAAAAAAAATGATGAAAACCAGAAAGACATCAGACTTGAAGATATCCCTTCACTAATATAACATTCCATGGCAAACCTCAGACGGTCTTTTAGTTCCTTCAGTAAACCTTAGGGTGTTCATACACCAGACAAAACAGAGCAAGTATTTCTGCTTTCACCAAAGTCCCAGTCTCTCACAAACACTGCCAAGTTGCCAACTCACAGCGGACTGACCCACAGTTTAAGCAAATGCTATCTGTAGTCCCGAGGGAACCCGATCTCTGCCACTAGAGAAGAGAAATTTTCTATTCCCTCAGGATCACGGTACTCAACTTATCCAAGACTCACCATGTTTAGTGAGTTGTAAATCTCTCCAAAACATTAAAGCTGAAAAGGATCTGGCTGGAACTGTGGCGTTTCCAAATATCCAGGACATTTGCTGAAGCGGGAGTCGGCCAGTCGGTGAGAATTTATGTAGTTACTCTATGACTGTTTTCAGAGTCTGTGGGCTGCTGAGTTATCAAGCAGGACCGAAGGAAGATTAGACCGGAGTGACCCTGTGACATGGGGCAGGGAGCCAGTCACTGAGTAGTTGGTAGTGAAATAAGCACCCTGTACCAATTAGAAATTTGGTTTGGGGGCTGACAGAGGATGTGCACTCCTGACCATTCTGGGAAGATTTCCTCTGGGCTCTGAATGAGTAGAGAACAGAAAGTCTATCCACAAATCTGGAGGTTGAGAGCAGAGGTCGTGTGGCAGATGCTGTGGGTACCCTGCTCATACCCCATCAGGTCGAAGCATTTGGTGCACAGCAGCCTGACTTCCAACAGCCTGGATCTGCCTCTTTGCTTGAGGGCTGTCTCTGGTGGCCAGGCCAAGAGTACTGGGGAATTAGTGTCCTCCCAATTGCAGTCTTTGACCATGGATGGACAGGAATTGGTGCTGAAGGACCCCAGGTGCTTCTCTCCTTGTACAGGGTTACTCTGAGGCTTCTGTTCTGCACTGGCTACCAGAGTTCTTCAGTAGGAATTAAACTCTAAGCACAGTGGTTACTTGCTTGCTAACGCACCACTTATTAGCTTCCTTCTCTCTCCTGTCTCAGTCCCCACTTTCTCACCCAAATGACTTGCACTTGAATTCGTGCCTCAGAGTCTATACCTGGAGTGAAACCTAAACTGAGACACACTTGCAGTGGACACAGGTCCTTCTGGCTCCAAAGGTCCTTCTGGCTCCTTGCTTTCCGCCTTGCAATCCAGTAAAGCAAACAGAAAGCAGAGAAGGCAGGATCTGCAAACACTCTTACCTCAGCCCAGAAAATTCAAGGGCATCTTTTCCTGGTAACAAAGAAACTCTGTACCTTTGGGAACAGCTGTCACAGTGTCAGCTCTGGCCTCAGATTACTTAACCACACAACAACATCTCCCCTGATGGAATTTGAGAGCCATCAGAAATGGATGGAAAGAACAGTGGCAGAATCCTGGCTGTCACCTCAACAAATCTCCTATGTTCCAGTTCATCTCTGCCCCAGTCTGATATGTAGCAGCATGAAGTATTTTTTAAGTGCAAGTCTAGTCACTAATGGAACCCTTGGAGAAGAAGGTTCAAAGCCCCTGGAAGCTAATGTGCTCACACTGAGCATCTGAGCGAAAGTCAAGTGGACAGATTGATCTTTGATTTTCCCCTAAAAACTGAGCCAGGAAGGAGACAATCAGTGAACAACAAGACAGAAGAAGGAGCTTTTGCCCCCTCAGTGAGGTTAAGGCCTTTGCAAACTCAGGCCAGGCATGGTGACTCATGCCTGTAATCCTAGCACTTTGGGAGGCTGAGTCAGGAGGACTGCTTGGGGCCAGGAGTTAAGAGACCAGCCTGGGTAACATAGCAGGAACCCATCTCTAACACACACACACACACACACACACACACACACACACACACACACACACACACAAATTAAGCCTTTACAAACTCAACATTTAGAATATTCTGTTTGTCTGGAGATGTAATTCATTTGGGGAGTGACAAGAAATGCCTCCATATTTTGTAGAAATAAAATAACTACTGTTGGCTATGTCTATATGCTAAAAGATATTCAAGTGGGAAGGTGGATTGGTCATTTGCCATTGTGGAGTTTACTTAGCACCCTAATGTCCTTCCCTCTATGATGTGGTCATGATGGAAGCAGGATCCACTTCTGAATATAGAAAGGAGCCAAACCAGATAGATGCCCCTTTCCCTGGTCCCTGGCCACTATTATCCAGACTCAACGAATCAAATGCTCCCATCCAGGACTTTTTATTTAGACTCAGAGTCAGTTCAGAATTTCATAGCAGCAGTGACATCTAGCTCCCAGAATATCAGCTGTGGTGATATTCAACAGCCAGAGTGGCAGTAAGGCCAGAGTTAGGGATACTCTAACCAGACTGTCCCTGAAGCATGACCTAGGTTATGTCCCTGTCGCCCAGCTTCCCTCAGCTTCTGTCTGATTTCAAAACCTGGTTATTCATCCTCTGTTCAATTCTGTTAGCTTCTCACTATCTTTCTATTAAAGTCAGCCAGAGTCCACCTCTGTTATGTGCAGCCCAGAACACTGACTGACACAGAAATTGATATCCATAATACACAGAGTCTTCTCTGGAGGTCAGAGACCTGGGATCTTGTCCAGAAGGCATCTAGATAGTTGTGGGGACTTTTCTCTCCTTTGTTAGGAAGTTTGATGGCTCAGTTGCTAAGGTTGTTTTTCCTATTAACCAAAGTTTTATGATTCTGCAGGAAGTATTGACCAGTTAAGTCTCAAAGCTTACTTGAGTTTCTGCATCCTTAGTGGCAGGGGGTATGGAAAAAGACGTCATTGTGTGCAGGTCACAGATGGATCTGGTTCAAATCAAATCACTTGAGTGTCTCAAGTCACTGTATGTGTCCACAGGTCCCTAAAATAAATGGGCCTGCTGGAGACAAAGGAAATCAGAGATGTTAAGACAGTGAGAGTAACTGGCACTTTTGTATACACAGTAATTGCAATAGTTTTGTAGCCCTGAAAACAAGTCTGGAGAGTGGAAAATGTAATTGTTGCATGCATAGACCATGGGGGTTTTTTAGAGGGAGGGAATTACTTTTTGTTTTTAAGTCATCTTACAGTCACAGTACAGCAAATGCAGGCAACAAAAACAAAGACAAAAACCACTTGAAACATTATGAGTCAGGAAAACTTTATAGTTAATGGTAAACCAATCTATTTGGAGGGTGGTTCAAAAACAATTTTTTTTTTTTTTGAGTCAGGGTCTCACTCTGTTCCCTAGGTTAAAGTGCAGTGGCATGATCACAGCTCACTGCAGCCTTGACCTCCAGAACTAAGGTGATTCCTCCATCTCTTCCTCCTGAGTAGCTGGGACCACAGGCTCACACCACCACACCCAGCTAATTTTTTTATTTTGATTTTTTTATAGAGACAAGTTCTTACTATGTTGTCTAGGCTGGACCTCCTGGGCTTAAGCAATCCTCCTACTTTGGCCTTCCAAATTGCTGAGATTACAGGCATGAGCCACTGCACCCGGCCAAAAAACAGCTTTTAAAGGAAAGAGAGACTGCTATATTAATAGTCTGAAAGAAGCTTTGGAGGTATGCCAACCAAATGCAGTGGTAAGTCCTTGTTTGGATTTTGATGTGAGTAAGCCAACTGTAAGAAGGCATTTTTGAGACAATTGGGGAAAATTCAGCATGAACTAAATATTAGATGATTTTAAGGAATTATTAGTTTTATTGGGAGTATTAGTTGTATTCTAGTTGTGTAAAACAAGTCCTTATGCATTAGAGATATTTACTGAATTTACAGATATAATAAACTAATGTCTTACATTTGATTTAAAATACTCTAGTGCAGTACCACTCATAGCGTGGTCTGAGGATCAGTGCTAGTTTGCAAATTGTGTGTTGTTAGTCAAGTGCAGAAGTTGACCAGTGTTTAGAGATGGTTAGAGTACTTCGACTTTGCTGTGGTTCCAAGCAGTGATGAGTGGACTCTAGCCAGGGTGGAGCCCAGTTGGGGTGCTGTCCAACCTGCATGCTGAGTTGTATGTAGCTTGAGTGTGAGCTATGTGCCAGTATTGGTCCATGGTGGATTGGAAATCAAACAAAAGGACCCTTTGCCACTGATAGCTTGAGAAGCAATGGGTTGGGGTTTTTTTGTTTTGTTTTGTTTTTTGAGTTGGAGTCTCAATCTGTTGCCCAGGCTGGAGTGAATTGGCACGCTCACGGCCACCCCAGCGTTGACCTGTTAGGTTCCAGTGATCCTTCCGCCTCAGCCTTCCAAGTAGCTGGAACTACAGACATGTGCTACCATACCTGGCTAATTTTTGATTTATTGTAGAGAGGAGATCTTGCCAAGTTGCCTGGGCTGGTCGTGAAGCCGCGGGCTCAGGCAATCCACTCACCTCAGCCTCCCAAAATGCTGGGATTACAGGCTGAGTCACCAAGACCAACTGAGAAGCAATGCTTTAATACATGCATGCACGCGCATGCATACACACACACACACACACACACACACACACACACACACACACACACTCACAAAGGGGGGAAGGGGAAAAACCAGTGAAGAAGGGCAGAAAGCTGTTGAAGCAAGGGGGTCAGCACATTGGGTTCATAATACAATGATCTCTGCTTTGGTGTATGTTTTTAAAATCTACATTAAACAGCAGCCTGTTGATGGAGATACTTTAATAAATATACACATTTTAAATGCATATGTTAAGCTGGATGTGGCGGCTCACACTTGGAATCCCAGCACTTTGGGAGGCCAAGGCAGGAGAATCACTTGAGCCCAGGAGTTCAAGGCTGCAGTCAGCTATAATTGCACCACTGCACTCCAACCTGAGTGACAGAGGCAAGGCCTTATCTCTAAAAAAATAAAATAAAATAAAATAAATGCATATATTTATATGGAGACAATAAAATAACAGAAATGACTCACTAACAAAGGATGGGCATGGTGGCTCATGTCTGTAGTCCCAACACTTTGGGAAGCCAATGCAGAAGGATTGCTTGAGGCCAGGAGTTTGAGACCAGCCTGGGCAACACAGTGATACCCCGTTTCTACAAAAACAAGAACAAAAAGATTAGCCAGATGGGATGGTGCATGCCCATAGTCCCAGCTACTTGGAAGGCTGAAGCAGGAGGATCATTTGAGCCCAGGAGTTTGAGGCTGAGGTGCGGTATGATTGCACCATTGCCCTCCAGCCTCAGAGACAGAGCAGGACCTTGTCTCTAAATAAAAATGACTCATAGAACACGTAGCTCACATAAGGATTATATGTAACGATTCAAATAAAACATTCTTATTTTACAAAAGAAGTCTTAAGTAAACAAACAAAGTAATTTGCTGGATCATGAGCTTGGTGTGCTTTTATTATATAATAAACTCTGATTATATAATAAGCTGCTTGAGGCCATGGATCTTGTGAGATAACACTTCCGTGTCTCCATAGCATTCAACCCAGGGTACTGCAGAATAAATGGTGCTTAATAAACATCTGTCGATAAACTAAACTCAGGAAATGAATTGTTATGGACAGAAGTTTAATTCCCCATCCAATAACTCCATGCTGCTCAATCAATTTGAAAATTAATTTTCCAAATCCACCCTCTCAGAGATTTGTCACAGAATGTTTAAGCCTGGGGGAGACTTGGAGTTTTGTTAATGTCCTCATTTTGCAGATGCAGAAATGAGGTCCAAAGAAGTTATATGAGCCTCACTGGACATCCTGCTTGCTAATGGGAGTGTTGCTGCCTCTTACACCAGCAATTAGACTCTTTCTTCTGCTATGATATCTCTCAGAAGGTACAAACCCGCCTCTCACTCTGGCCCCTTGATCTTGGTTGTAAGAAAGAGAAAGACCTTGTAAAACTGGCTCCATCACAAATTAATTCTCGGTCAGTATTTACCCAGCACTGGTCTGTGCCTGGCCTGGGTAGTATAAGCTCTCCAGGCTTTCAGAACTTTCTGTCTGATAGAGAAAGAAGATCTACCTATGTTCACAGTTAAAGGATGGTCCTCCTGTGTAGGACTGAAAGTACATATGAGCAATTGGATAGACTGAGGGCTGGAGAAGGGGTGGAATGTTTTGGAAGATCAGGTCCAAAGAATGTGAAGAGAGCAAAAAACCGCAGTAGACTAGAGTGGACCTGGGCTTGTGCTTCATCCTGTTGGCATTAAGCAACTTTCTGTAGGGAATGGGATGGGATGGGATGGAATCCCCTCAGTGATTTGGGAAGATCAGTATGGTAGCAGCAGTATATGGGACAGGCTGGAAGGGGGAGAACTGGCAGCAAGCAGAACCTTGAGGAGATCCTTAAGGAGATGAAAATGAGATGTAGGTGAGGGCAGAGGGAGGGGAAAGAAAAAGCAAGTGCAAGAGTTTTGTTTCTTGCGCGAAAAACCACTATACGCCAGGTGCTGTTCTAAACACTGTATAGTATTAAGAACAGTTAAGTTGGGATTACATCTGGATAGTCTCCTGGTAAACCGAGGAACATACTGAATCTATTTTGCTTCACTGTAAAGTCAAACATCATACTGATGCTGGGTGGGGGGAGATGATGCCGGGTGGGGTGCCATGTATTCTGTGGGCTCTTTGACTTCGCCACAGAAAAGAATTTCAGAGAGAGTCCAAAGTATAGTTTAAAAAAGAATTTTTTAGAAAGAAAAGGGGCACATTCAAGGGAAAAAAAAGTGTGAGTATCTTAGGAGAAAGGGCCCGTGCTTGCCTTTGACAAGAAGCTTTATATAATTTCACAACAATGGCTACCATCTCTCAACCTTTGATGGTTACAAGGACCATCTAAATAATGAAAGTTACTGCCTAACTAGACTTGGCCTTTTTTTTAGAACATCATGTCTGTGTTTTGGATAGTTCCCTACTATTTCTGTGATTTGTCCTACTGGTAGATCCACATTCCAAGCTGCAAGGTGGTTAGGTCGGACATGCTTGGTCAGTCAGATGAAGGTCCTGTAAAGATAAAAAAAAGATGTCTGAAGGCTTACTCTGTTCTAAATGAGGCCTGCTTAAGAAAACCCGCCTAACTACTTCTAAACTATGTTTACTATGCCTGCCTCAATATATTGAACCATCATAAGTCTGGGACCATCTATACAAATTTGAACTCATTTGCACCTTCTGAATTAGGTACTATTGCTATTTCTATTTTACAGTTGAGGAAACGGAGGCACAGTAAGGTTAAGTAACATGTGCAAGAACACACATTAATAAATAACAAAGTCAAAACTCACACCCAGGCAGTCTGGCTCCCATGCCTCAGCTCTTAACCACCACTTTATGCCATGTATGGTGAGACATTTAGAAGTAAAATTCATGATGAGTCCACACTTTGTGAAACCTGAGTGACTTTGGAAACATTAATACCATTGATGGATTAAAGACATCAAAGAGAACATTAACTTGAATACCTAATCCTGAATTACCCCACATCTTTAAAATAAACATATATAAAAGAGAGAACATTAGTCTGTTGGAAAAAGGATACACTTGGATTTTTTTTTAATACATTTTGTTTAAGGTGACAAAGACACATAAAAGTAGAATGTCCCATGGAAAATTAGAGCTATAAGATGGGAATTTGGTAAAGACTTGAAAATTGGCAAATTGATGATAGTTGAAGTTTTGAGAATGGATCAGTTCAGAAGAGTGACGTGTGTGAAGTTGAACCCTATGAAATTGCTAGTTCTTGACTCTTTTGACCAACAAAAGTGGTTTCATGTGGATCAATCAGGGCTTGAGACTGTGCCTCAGAGAAAGATAAGTGGGTGGGGAGAGATCACATCATTTATTTACCTATTTATTTGTTTATTTATTTATTTGAGTCGGAATCTCACTGTCACCCAGGCTAGAGTGCAGTGGCACACTCACAGCCATTGCAGCCTCGACCTGCTGGGCTCAGGTGATCCTTTCACCTCAGCCTTCCAAGCAGCTGAACTACAGGTGCGTGACATGACGCCAGGTTAATTTTTTGATTTATTGTATAGATGAGGTCTCACCAAGTTGCCCAGGGAGGTCTCAAGCCCATGGGCTCAGCCAATTCTCCCACCTTGGCCTCCCAAAGTGCTGGGAGTATAGGCGTAAGCCACCACACCTGGCTCTCACATTCTTTATTTTTAAGTTGCATGTTGATTTCTGAATAGGCAAGACAGACATATATCTGATAATTCAAAATCCATTAGCCTTATCTACTGCAGACAACAGAATCCACTGTAGGGGTGAGGGGAATTTTATTTTCTTGCCTTTTGAAAGTTTGATAATTTGAATCTATGTAACAGACAATAGACAGACTAACAAGAGAAAAGGCACATGCATTTATTTGTATGCAAACACACAGGAGCCACACAAGTTATGAGACTCAAAGAAGGGCTAGATGATGGAAGTTTTTATACTACACAGAAAGAGATATGGGCTTGGGGCTGGTGACAAGTTATGGGGGTGAGGGGAGGAGAGACATGGCAAGTCTTGTTATGTGATGAAGTCTCTCAGGCAGTAGTCCTCTGAAAGAACAGATGGCAGCCTGTACTAAAGGTTTTTCTGCCAGACCTTCAAAAGTGTCAGAACTGGCCAGGGGCAATGGCTCACACCTGTAATCCCAACACTTTGGGAGACCCAGCTGGGAGGACTGCTTGAGCCCAGGAGTTTGAGACCAGCCTGGGCAACATAACAAGACTTTGTCTCTATAAAAAATAAAAAAAAGTAGTTGAGTGGATGGCATGAGCCTGTTGTCTCAGCTACTATGGAGGCTGAGGTAGATGGATTGCCTGAGCCCCGGAGGTCGAGGCTGTGGTGGTAAACTGTGATCGTGCCACTGCACTCCAGTCTGGGCAACAGAGTGAGGCTCCAATTCAAAAAAAGGGAATGTGTCAGATTGTTAGTCTCTTTTGCTGTGAGTTACTCTTTCCTAGATACAAGGGGACCTCAGAGAAAGCCTCTGCCTGCATCCTGTTTGCTTTACTATTGTAGATAGATGTAAATTTCTTTTACAAAAGCTACCCTTTTCAGAGCTATTCCTGCCTGCAGCTTTTCTGAATAACCAACTTGAAATATACCAAAGAAGTAGATTTTAGAGTGGCATATTGTGGTTTCCCACACCACTCCAGCTAATTTAAGCAGGAATGGATTTGCTAAAAATGCACCAAAATGTTGGAAGGGAAATAAGCTTCAGGCTGGGATTCCAGCAACAACTTCCCAAGAACTAAAATGATAGGGAAATATGGCTGGCGTTGGCTCCTGGGCCAGGTTTCCCTTGTTCTGATTAGGAAACTGCTCCCCTCACTGTCACTACGCCCTGAATCACACTCCCTCTGCCATAGTCGAGAAACCTCTACCACCCTTGCTAACCCCAGAAAGATGCTGCTTCCAATTCCCCCAGCACTTCTCAAATTGATGCCCCATGCCCTGCCTATTTCTTCATAGGTCACTTCTGAGTCTCACATTTGTGTCTGGTTGGTGGAACCCAAGTCGACATTTCTGTAGCATGATAGCAAGGGAAGCTGGGAGAGAGGTATTCCCAAAGCTGGGAGAGATATAAATGTGGAAAGGTATTCACAAAATATTTGAACAGTTGCAGGTGATAGGTGTCCAAATGAAAAAATACAGTTGGAGGCTGGCGTAGTGGCTCATGCCTGTAATTCCAGCATTTGTAAGCATTTGGTGCTATAAGTTTTCCACACAGCACTGATTTAGTCACACCTCACTTTGATAAGCTGTGTTTTTCCATTTTCATTCATTTCTGTGTGTCCTTTTCCCGTCCCCTTTGAGATTTTTGACCCATGAGTTTGGAAGATTGTTGCTGAATTTGTTTCTAAGTGTTCTAAGGTATTCCTGTTGCATTATTATTGATTTCTAGCTTGATTCCATCATGGTTGAAGAAAATACTCTGTATGATTTCAATTATTTTAAATTCATTAAGGTTTGTTTTATCATCTGGGATATTCTCTATCCTTGTGAATATTTTATGGATGCTTGAACAGAATGTCTATTCTGCTATAGCTTGATAGAGTGCTCTATAAATTTCAATTAGATCTTGTTGGCTGATGGTGTTATTCAGTTCTTCCTTATATTTTCTAATTTTATGTCAAGTAGTTCCATCATTTGCTAAGAGTGGGGTGTTGAAGCCTCAACTGTAATTGTGGAGTTATGCTGTTTGTTGCAAATTCACTTAAGATTACTACATCTTCTTGGTGAATTGGTTGATTTGTTATCATGGAATATATATATATATATATATATAGCTTTGAAGTTCATTTTATATGATACCAATATAGTCACTGCTGGAGTCCAGCTCCAGGAGAGAGTCAGGGCTTGAGACGGGGGAATCCAGAAGCGGTGAAAAACAAAAGATGAACACGACATGATCCTTCTTCCTGGGGAGAGTTCAAGACTCTGCCAATTTTTATTCAATTCTTACAAGCTTATATAGTTTTTCACTGACCCCCCTACCCACAAAATGTTTCCCATGTTACACATTAAATGTTTACATCATGTTTTTTCTTTTGTTTGTGGGGAAGTTGACCTTTACAAGTTTCATTTTGTTCCTTCCTGCTACCAGTGGTGTAACAAAATACCAGCTGCCAATTTATCAGCCACATCCTGTAACCTGTAGGCCAACTGAATCTCTTCCTTCGCTGTTCTATCTATTTTCTTAATTCTACCCATTTTACATTTTATATTTCTAAACAAAACTTATGTCTAAATCTACACTTATATATGAAATTAATCTTACTTCTAATCCTAAATGTATTTAATTTTAAACCTACATTAAGTGCATATAATTTTAAGTTTACCTTAAAACTTAATTATTTCCTATTCCTTCTATTTAACTAATACCTACATCTATAATAAACATTTATCTTTTAATTATAACTGCTATTTATCTAATCCTTACTTTAATTTTAACCCTCTTTCTAATTAAACTATAATATTTCTTAAATCAAAAGGCATGTCTGTGACTTGTTTTTCCTGAAAACACCTGTTTGTGGAGATACTCTGTCTCAGTTTCTCACTCCCTCATCAATCACAACTGTCAATGTTGTTACTTATAAAGGATATGAGGAAGTACTTGTTTTTCATTTTTAGCTAAAGGTTGCAAAATTTGCATTCCCTTGTCCCTTCAGGGGGGAAATTTTTTGCTGTTGAGCCCTTTTTACATTTTTATACATAGGTTTATTGCTAATTTCACATCCTTGCACATTCTAAGGGGCACCCTTTTTGCTGCAATCTCACCTCCATTATGCCTATGTATAATTTTTGCTGTCAAATGCCATCATCCATTTGCGCATCTATTATCTCAATTAAAGAGGGAATATTCTCAAGCCTATGCACGCAATCCTTCAAAGTCAGGGAAGGTCTGTCAACAGGATCCATGGGGCTTTGCCTCCGTCATGGCCGCATTTTACTGGGGCCTTGCTCCCAGCTGGCATTTTTCCTGTTTTCAGGTCCCTTTTACCTTACTTTTACTAGTGATTGCGGCTCCCAGCAACATTTTATAATTTGAAATGAGTGAGAGGTAATTACTATGAAAAGAGTTTCAGCTTTTTTTTTTTCTGACTTGTTGGCCTCATCCTGTCAATCACTGTTTATTTAGAGCCGTAGGGAATTAATCTAAGATTGCCTAGGAGTCAAGCTCACAGGGACATTTTTCATTTTCAAAACTATGCTAGGCACTGTGAACCTGGAAGCAAAACAGAGCCACAAAAACTCTTAGTCTGAATTCTCAATGAATTTTTCTGCCCTTATAAATCAGGTGCATTGTAAAGAATTATAATACTTTTTTTCTTTTATTATTGTTGGTGCTTTTCCTAAGGAGTCCTATGTACTTTATCTTTCATGACTTTCCTTAGTGAAGAAACTTGCCATTTAATTCCCGAAAGGAACCTTAGAGACCTTGTTTGTAACTACAGCAAGTATCATGTATAGTATATACAAATGCCTTGCTTACAAAAGACTGACTCAGTGTAGACCAATATAATACAATATTATATTGTATTACATGTAATATCAAAGTATCTCTAACTAGTAACATTTCTCATTAATTAGGTATTTTTATGTGACTCCCTTTATTTCTATTGAAAGTCATCTCATTATAATTAATTCCTGGCTATAAGGAACCATATTTAAATACCTTTAAGGAAAAAAAATCCCCACAACTCTCATATAGACTGCTATTTTAAATGACATAATTGCCAATGATTTGTCAGTTTGAATAAAATAGCTTTAGTTTTGAGGTACAAAATTGAATTAAAATGATGTTATTGACTTCTAACAAAAGGACCACAGCACTCTGATAGCATCTGACCTTTCATCATCACCTACCTAAAGAGTTTCAGGGGAGAAAAAAAATTCCCTTTAAAGAGAGAAGTAACGTGCAAGTGAAATGCATTTTCTTAGTGTAGTGAGCTGAGCATAGTTTATAAAAAATAGCCCAGAGGGCATGATTATAAAACTGACCATTTGCTACTGGTGTACATAATAATTTATTCCAGTATAAGAAAAGAAGATAACATGGTCACTTATGACTTCAGGTTCTGATTCTTTCTTCCTTCTGCTGACCGCTAGC
>NW_007251373.1:142575-146646 GCF_000164805.1 Carlito syrichta | reverse complement strand
AGGCGTGTGCTACCATGCCCGGCTGATTTTTGATTTATTGTAGAGGTGAGGTCTCACCAAGTTGCCCAGGCAGGTCTCGAACCCGCGGGCTCAGGCAATCCACTCACCTCAGCCTCCCAAAGGCGTGGGATTATAGGCTGAGCCACCGAGCCCAGCTCATTTTAGTATTTCTTTAATCTGTTTTCTTAATTTGCACTTTTGAGAGTTACCTAAACATTTTTTAAAGAATTTCACCATGTTTTATTTATGTGTTTGAATATATCTTTTCTTTTCTTTTGAGTTGGAGTCTCACTCTGTCGTCCAGGCTGTAGTGCAGTGGCACACTCATGGCCACCCCATCATCGACCTGCTGGGCTACAGTGATCCTTCCACCTCAGCCTTCCAAGTAGCTGGAACTACAGATGCATATTACCACTCCTGGCTATTTATTTTATTTTATTGTAGAGACGAGATCTCGCCAAGTTGCGTGGGTTGGTCTTGAACCTGCAGGCTCAGGTAATCCACTCGCCCTGGCCTCCCAAAGTGCTGGGATTACAGGCTGAGCCACCAAGCCTGGCCGAATATATCATTTTGTATGTTTTTTTTTTAAGGGTTGCTCTAGGCATTATAATATATACATTATGCATGTATTGTACCACAGTCTTTTATTACTATGAAGTATAGAAACAATATTTCCATTTAAATTTACCTATGTGTATGGTAGGAAAACACAAACTAACTATTTTCTGCTACTCTAAAGTCAAACAACTCACTACACACATCTGTGACAAGATGCATGGAGGTTTTCCCCTACACCAAACAATTCACTAGCCGACACCAACTGGGCATCCTAAAATTTAACTCAATTCTGACACTATTTACCTAGAAGTAGCATCAGATCCCATAGGTTAAGGGGTCAGTCCCACAAGACTGTCCCACCATTTGAGATACCAATCTCCAGTCCCCGGTTGCCACCTGTCCTCCCGACTATAAACTGAAGTTTTCATGACCCCCTCTTTAGGTTCGATAATTTGCTAGAATGGCTCACAGAACTCAGGGAAACACCTCTGCTAGTTCATTATCAAGTATATGATGAAGAGCGCAGATGAGCAGCCAGATAAAGAGGTACATGGGGTGGAAAACGTGGAGGGCGGGGGCTTCCATGCCCATCTGGGCACATCATCTTCCCCGTACCACCACATATTCAGCAACTCAGAAATACTATGCTCCCTGAAGCTCAGGCATTTTTATGTTCAGCCTGTGTCATGTTATGATCTAATATTGACCCCATTCCTTAGGAATTGGGGCTGCAGCTGAAAGTTTCAAGCTTTTAATCATGGCTTGGTCTTTCTGGTCACCAGCCCTCATCCTAGAGCCCACCAAGAGTTGCCTCATATCTTAGAACAAAAGACCCTTCCATCACCCAGGCAATTCCTAGGTATTAGGAGTTATGTATCAGGAACTGGGGTCAAAGACCAAATATTAGAACGAAAGATGCATTTAACACTCATATGGCTCAGGACTTTATAATGGTCTTATAAGCTCTGTGCCAGACAACCCCTTGGGTTCCCTCCCATTGTGGGAGCTTTTCTGTCTTCTCAATAATCCTACTTTCAAGGCCGGGTTCGGTGGCTCAGCCTGTAATCCCAGCACATTGGGAGGCCGAGGTGAGTGGATTGCCTGAGCCCGTGGGTTCGAGACCCGCCTGGGCAACTTGGTGAAAACTCATCTCTACAATAAATCAAAAACTTAGCCGGGTATGGTAGCACGCACCTATAGTTCCAACTACTTGGAAGGCTGAGGCAGAAGGATCGCTGGAGCCAAGCAGGTCGAGGCTGTGGTGGCTGGGAGCGGCCACTGCACTTCAGTCTGGGCGACTGAGTGAGACTCCAATTCAAAAAAATAATAATAATAATCCTACTTTCTCACACACACACACAAAAGCAGCTCTGTGCCAGGAACTGGAAGCAGAGGCCAAACAAGGTTTTGGGGTTTTTTTGGTTTTTTTTTTAGTTGGAGTCTCACTCTGACACCCAGGCTAGAGTGTACCGGCATGATCACAGCTCTGCAACCTCGATCTGCTGGGCTCAGGCGATCCTGCCATCTCAGCCTCCCAAGTAACTGGGACTATAGGCATATGTCACCATGCCCAGTTAAGTTTTTGATTTATTGTAGAGACGAGGTCTCCCCATGTTGCCCAGGCTGGTCTCAAACCCCTGGGCTGAGGCAATCCTCTTGTGTCAGTCTCCCAAAGTGCCAGGATTACAGGTGTGAGTCACTGCACCCGGCCAAATATATATTTCTTATTCTATCATGGTATCATAACCTGCTTTTCTTTTAAAGTATAATTGTCTCAAGTATTTCCTCTGCATACATTACGTACCACAATAGAAGTTGCTACCTTTTTTGCCTCAACCATCAAATGTGATTTAAGAAACTCATAAGGAGAATAGTTGATTATATTTACCTCTCTTTTTACCCATTCTGTTGTTCTTCCTTACTTTCTAAACTTGCAAGCCTCCGTTTACTATTTCCTTTTTGTTTAGAGAGCTTCCTTTAGGCTATTCTTTAAGGATGGGTCTGTTGGCAACACATTCTCTTATTTCCCTTCATTCCTAAAATATAGTAGTTTCACAGATTATAAAACTCATGTTGACAGTTATTTTCTTTCAGCACTTGACAAATGTTGGGCCATTTCATTCTGGCCTCCAGGGTTTCAGACAAGAAATCTGTTCTTATCCACATTGGTGTTTGCCTATAGGTAATGCATGTCTCTCCAGTTGCTCTTAAGATTTTTTCTTTAGTTCTCAGAAGTTTAATTATGATGTGCTTTAGTGATAATTTTTTTTAGATTGATTCTATTTTGAGTTCACTCAGTTTCTTAAATCTGTAGGTTTCTGTCTTTTACCAAATTTGGGAAGTCTTTGGCCATTATTTCTTGTTTATGTGTTTAGCCTCATAATCTTTCTTGACTCTCTCTGGGAGTCTCATGACTCAACATTACATCTTTTGTTATTGTTCCATAGGTTCTCCCTCTCCTACCCCTCTTTTCTCTCTGTTTTCCAGATTAAATAAATTAAAATGAATTGCCCTCAAGTTTAGTGACTATCTTTTGTCATCTCCACAGTACCATTGAGCCCATCCAGTGAGTTTTAAAACAATTTTGTCTCTGTGTTTTTAGCTCCAGGATTTCTATTTGGATCTCTTTGTGGCTTTTATTTTTTTGCCGAGATATTCTATTGTTTTGTATGTTTCAAAATATTTCACAATTCTTGTTTAAACCATTTTACAGTGGTTGCTTGAAAATCTTGGCCAGAAAGTTCCACCATCTGATTCATCTCACTGTTGGGGTCAGCTGATTGGCCTTTTCTCACTCCATTGTAATTTTCCTGGTTCTTGGTATGACAGGTGATTTTTAATTGCATCCCGTACATTCTGCACATTATATTAGGAGACGCTTGATCTTATATAAATCTTTGATTTTAGCAGGCAGCTTTCATGTGTCGGTTTGGCTTATTTTTGTGGGCTGTAGTTATTTAATGACAGGTGTGTTTTCTGATTCCTTGCAATGCTATTCTGGGCTCCTTTTTACTTCCGGTTCAGCATAAGCTCCCACCAGATCCCTGTTCGTGGTTCCTGTAGTGGCAGAAGGCACTTCTCCAGGTTGTCTGGTATGAGGAATGCCCTAGGTCATCTTCTGCCACTGCACGAATGGCTGGAAGACACTGGGCCTGCTAGAACTGCTAGTGCAGGTGGAGGGGCCTCCCTGCTGTCACCTGGCATAAGGCAGTGGATGATCTGGCCTGCCTAGTTTCACTGTTACCACAGGTGGGGGCAGGGCATGAGATTGGTTGTCCCTCCTGGGTTCTGCTGTTGTCACTGCTGAGGTCAGACTGACCTGCTGCTTTGGAGTGAGGGAGAGGTTGGAAACTCATTTTTGTGGCTTTGGAGTGAGGGAGGGGTTGGGAACTCATTTCTGCCGGTGCTGCTGTGGTAGGCAGTTAGGTTTGCCACTGGGTATGGGTTCCCATTACATCCTTGCTAGGATTTTCCTTTCCTGGTCCTTTAGCCCAGAGCATCTCTGCCTCTCTT
>NW_007251373.1:133346-142555 GCF_000164805.1 Carlito syrichta | reverse complement strand
CCTCCTCCCCCTTCTCCCCCTCTGTCTCCTCCTGCCTTTCCTCCCCTCCCTCCCTTCCACTTCCTCCCCTCCCCCCCACACCATTCTTCTCTCCTATGTCTTTTGGTGGTTTCAGGTTATACAGAAGATAAAAAGAAAACCTCTGATATGCACAGAATGGGGAGAGGCTGCACAGGTTATACAGAAGATAAAAAAGAAAACCTCTGATATGCACAGAATGGGGAGAGGCTGCACAGGACTTGAAGAAGTAGCTGTGGTTCTAGATAAGAATCTCAAACTCAGCCAGGCACAGCAACTCACACCTGTAATCCCAGCACTTTGAGAGACTGAGGCGACAGACTTGCTTGAGCTCAGGAGTTTGAGACTGTTATAGGCTAAAAATCAAGGGTTACTCATTTATGATAAAGAAATAGCTCCCATTAAAATAATAAAAATTAGTCTCTTAAAACATTTTTACAATGATTCATCAGGCTGAATGTAAAGGCCATTTAGATTTAAAAGTGCAAGTTTTTCCTCCTTCCCTTGCACTGCCCTTGGAGTTAATTCCCCTCCCTTTTTCTGTTTGGTAGCTCTGAACTCGTTTATCGATCTTAGTTAGAAATCACTAAAGCTTGAAGAAAGCAGCCACCCAGCACCAGATCCTCTGATATGCACAGAATGGGGAGAGGCTGCACAGGACTTGAAGAAGCAGCTGTGGTTCTAGATAAGAATCTCAAACTCAGCCAGGCACAGTGGTTCACACCTGTAATCCCAGCACTTTGGGAGCTGGAGACAAGAGGATTGCCTGAGCCCAGGGGTTGGAGACAAGACTGGACAACCTGGCAAGATTTCATCTCTAAAATAAATAAATAAACTGGGTTTGGTAGCTCAGCCTGTAATCCCGTGCCTTTGGGAGACTGAGGTGAGTGGATTGCCTGAGCCCGCAGGTTTGAGACCCAACTGGGTAACTTGGCGAGACCTCATCTCTACAATAAATCAAAAAATCAGCCAGGCTCAGTGGCTCAGCCTATAATCCCGCACTTTGGGAGGCCAAGGTGAATGGATTGCCTGAGCCTGAGGGTTCAAGACCCGCCTGGGCAACTTGGCAAGACCTCATCTCTACAATAAATCAAAAATCAGCCTTGCATGGTAGTGCGTGCCTGTAGTTCCAGCTACTTGGAAGGCTGAGGCGGAAGGATCGCCGGAGTCCAGCAGGTCAAGGCTGCAGTGGCCAGGAGCGGCCACTGCACTCCAGTCTGGGTGACAGAGTGAGACTCCAACTCAAAAAAAAATAAAATAAAATAAATAAATAAATAAATTAGCCAGGTGTAGTGGTGTGCACCTATGGTTCTAGCTACTTAGAAGGCTGAGGTGGAGGGGTCACCTGAGCCCAGCAGGTAGAGGCTGCGGTGGCTGTGAGTGTGCTACTGCACTCCAGCCTGGGTGACAGAGTGAGAGTCCAACTCAAAAATAAATAGAATAGAATAGAATAACTTTGGACTCTTTAGAAACTTTCAAATCTCTTAAGAATGTTAATCAACCTTTTGGGTGTAACACTTTTCTCTCATGCAGTTTTAAATTTATGTTTTACTTTAATCATTAGCTAAGATATATGAAAGATTGTATGCATAGGCTATAAACACTTAGAGAAAAGCATGCTTCTTTGAACAGCCTCTCATAGCTATATGGGACCTGCTCCCTGCTGTCTTGGCTACAGAATAAGCCCATTTTCTCCCAGCCCTCTGTCTCTCATTTCTGATTGACCACAAGGAAAAGCAGCCAGTTCAGTTTTACCAGAGCAAGACCAGCCTGGGCAACATAAAGAGACCTCATCTCTACAAAAAATAAACAATAAAAATTTAGCCAGGCATGGTGGCATGTGCCTGTAGACCCACCTACTCAGGAAGCTGAAGCAGAAGGACTACCTGAGCCCAAGAGGTCGAGGCTGTGGTGGGCCATGATCGTACCACTGCACTTCAGCCTGGGCAGCCTAAAACAACAAATTCATATTTATATTCTAGTGGTCAGAAGTTTAAAACTGGGTCTGGCAGAGAAAATCAAGTCGTGGCAGGGCTGCATTCCTTCTGGAGGTTATAGGAAGACTCCATTCCTTGTCTTTTCTGTGGAACATCATCTGCATTCCCTGGCTCATGGCTCCCTTCCAGCAATAGCGTCACTCTGACCACCGCTGCCATTGCCACATCTCTTTCTCTGACTCAAACACTCCTGCTTCCCACCAGGACCTTTGTGATTATACAGGGCCCGTCTGGATGATTTAGGATTATCTCCCTAGCTTTCCCCTAATCACATCTGTAAAGTCCTTTTTGCCACATCAGGTAGCATATTCCCAGGTTTTAGGATTAGGATGTGGACATCTTTGGGAGCCACTGCTCTGCCTTACCACAGCCATGACATCTGGTGCTGGTTTGTTGCTTAGCAATAGATAATGGGCCCACCTTTGTTCCCAGCCACCCAGTTCTCCTCCACAGAATTTCCAGAATCTTGTATGTCTCCAAAGTTGTTTTATGTATAGGTAAACATTTCTCTTTGGCCTCTTTTTACCCCCCAACAAGCGATAATTTACTACATGTACTATTTTTCCTTTTGCTTTTTTTCTCTATTTAATAATATAGTTTGAGACTGGGTATAGTGGTTTGCACCTGTAATTCCAGCATTTTGGAAGGCTGAGGAGGAAGGATCACTTGAAGCCAGGAGTTCAAGACCAGCCTGGGCAACATAGTGAGACGTTGTCTCTACCAAAAAATTACAAAAATTAGTCAGGCATGGTAATGCATGTCTGTAGTCCTGGCTACTTGAGGGGGCTGGGGCAGGAGGATCATTTAAGCTTAGGAGTTGAAGGCTGCAGTAAGCTATGATCATGCCACTGCACTCCAGCCTGGGCAACTGAGCAAGATCCTGTCTCAGAAAATACTCATAATACTATAGTTTGGAGATATCTCCATATCGTATAAAATCCCCTTGTTCTTTTTTATAGCTGCATAGTAGTCCATAATGTGGGTATGTCAATTCATCTACCCACTTCCTTACAGTTGGGTATTTGTGGGGCTTACAATCTCCTGTTTTTTCAAGTAATTCTCCAAATGTGTAAGACAGAGGATTTTTTAAAGTACCTGCTGAGATTTGAGGGGTGATGCACAAAGTTCTTATTTTTAAGGGAGATGACTGCTAGTCACTGTCATGGCTGACAGGGTCTTCAGGGAGGAGCAGTGGCCGTGGAGGCTGGATTGGAAAGGGGTAAGGAACTAATTAGTGTGGAACAAAAGGGGCCACCTCACAGTTGTACTGTGCCCCATAATTTATAAAGCATTTGGGGGCACATTTTATACAAATATATATTAAACAGTCATTAGCTCATGAAAGCCTGGTAAAGTTGAAACTTGGCAATCACCTATTTTACCAGATAAAGAAACTCAGGCCCAGAGAAGTTAAGTGACCTGCCTAAGGGTGCACAGTGGGAGAGCCAGCTCTCAAACCTACATTTGAGCTTTGCTTCCATTTTCATGGGTCTAGCAAAGGCAAGAGGAGGAGCTGGACAGGTGAACTATGATTAAATAAAGCTTTCGTTTTTAAGTGCATGGGTGTTGCGCGTGAACACAGACTATTTTGTTTTCTTTCTTTTTTTTTTTTTTGAGTTGAAGTCTCACTCTGTCACCTAGACTGGAGTGCAGTAGCCACTCCTGACTACCGCAGCCTCAACCTGCTGGACTCTGGCGATCCTTCTGCCTCAGCCTTCCAAGTAGCTGAAACTATAGGTGCACACTACCATGCCCGGCTAATTTTTTTTTATTTATTGTAGAGATGAGGTCTTGTCAAGTTGCCCAGGTGGGTCTCGAACCCGTGGGCTCAGGCAATTCACTCACCTCAACCTCCCAAGGCACAGGATTACAGGCTGAGCCACCGAGCCCGGCCAGTTCTTTTCTTTTTTTGAGTCAACCTGTTGGCCAGGCTGGAGTGCAGTGGCACGATCACGGCTCACCACAGCCTCGACCTCCGGGGATGACCTTAGGTCATCCTTATACCTCAGCCGCCCTAGTAGCTGGGACTACAGGCACATGCCACCACGCTGGGCTACATTTATGTATTTTCTTGTAGCGATGAGGTCTCACTATGTTGCCTAGGCTGGTCTTGAACTCCAGCCTAAGCTCAAGCAATCCTCCTGCCTCAGCCTCCCAAAGTGCTGGGACGCGTGAGCCACCATACCATCCCTAATTTTTTTCTTTTACAAAAAAGGAGACCTGTAAATATATGATGGAAAAAGGAGAGAAAAAAAAGGAGAGTGCTTGGGGATATAAAACAATGGGGAGAGAATGTGATAGTCAGGGAAGGGTTAGGCATTGCATTCCTGCTGCCAGGGATTCTAACCAGAGCAACTGACAATTGCAAACCTGACATCCCAATGGTCCTAACACCTTCTAGAAAGTCAATATGATAAGAATTTATCAGAGGAGCTGGTAGAGTCAAACAGAAAACTTCTAGATTGAATACATGAATTACATTCTCATGAAATAATAGTGTGTTTAAGGCACCTAGCATTAAGCTGCAAATGCTGAAGGAAGTAGAGGAGAAAACAACAGAGAAGGCAGTGATGCTAAATCTTGTGTCTTCGCGAACGCACCACCCACAGAGACAGCAGATGGGAAGGATTCGCTTGGGAGGATTTGGAGGATTCTTGGTTCAGTTGCTGGTAAAACTGCTATTTCTCATGCACAGCTCTCAGGATTTAAGAAAAAAGCAAAGAGGAAAAAAAAAAGGCCTGTGTCTTTTCAAACAAGCAAACAGGCCCAGTCTTGTCCACTAGCATATCTGCCAAGGAATCCTCTGTCCCAAAGGCACCGTCATTCTGACGGCCTTAATAGGTTTCTCTGAACGTGTCCTTGCTCATAGGATTGAGTTCTCAGACACACAGGGAAGGTGACTATCCCCTAGAGAAGAAGGGAGCCACACTGCAAAATGACCTGAGACATCAAGAATGGAGAGAGAAGGAATAAACAAGTATTTGAGTCAAAATGTAGCAAAATTCAAGGTGGCTTGTCATTTATTTGGATGTACACAAACCAATATGCAAATCAAATGTATATCTGTTTCATTTTGCTTCTGCTGAAGTATTTTAAAGTAAATGAGGCCAGATATGGTGGCTCACACCTATGATCCCAACACTTTGGGAGGCTGAGGTGAGAGGATTGCCTGAGCCCACAGGTTCAAGATCAGCCTGAGCAACTTGGCGAGACCTCATCTGTACAATAAATCAAAAAATTAGCTGGGCGTGGTGGCAAAAAATTAGCTGGGCATGGTGCCTGAAGTTTCAGCTACTTGGAAGGCTGAGGCAGAAGAACCACCTGAGCCCGGCAGGGCAAGGCTGCAGTGGCCATGAGCGTGACACTGCACTCCAGCTTGGGTGACAGAGTGAGACTCCAACTCAGAAAAAAACAAAACAAAAACAAATGTCAATGATAGACATTAAAACAGTTTACCGATAAATCCTTCGGTGTATATCTCTAGATAATAAGGGGATCTTCCTACATTGTGTTTGGTAAATATACATGTCTGAGCATAAGTGTCTGCTAAATATGGGCAAACAAGCCTGGGTGCATGTTCCTTTCGCTGGGGTAGGGGATGGGAGACACGCAAACCATGAGTTCCATTATTACATTTGTTTGGTGTAACTAGGCTATAAAGGTGAAGCTCATGGTGCTGTGAGAACATACAAAAGGGAGATTCTCCCAGTGGTGGAGGGACGTGAAGGGAATGTCCGATCAGGAAGGGACCCTCCAAGCAGAAGGAGCCGCCAATGGGATGACCTTGAGATGGGAAGAAGGGCAGCATCCTGGACCAGGGAATTACGTATGGGTTCTGGTGCCACCTCTACTATCTATCAGCACTCTTTACCTCAGTTTCTCCATCTGTAAAACAGGGCCAGTAAAAGTGGTGCTTAAAACAATGGTTGACATTTAATGATGGTAATTATTCACAATTTTACCTTAAAACAGGTTGCTTAAGGAGGTGGCATGTAGGCTGAGGCCACCACTATCAAGGGCAGCAAAAGAAACCTGGAAGGGAATATGTGACAAGGTCAGGTCTATATTGTTAATTTTTCAGCTATTTGTGTAATTACAAACGTGATGCATGTTTTTTTTTTCACTTACTCATGCTAACTGAAAGTGCATGTTTGCATATGAGAATGCTCATGCCTTCATATCTTTGCCAAGACTAGATAGGATTGAATATTTTTTTCAACTATATAAATATTTAAATGGTGACCCTTTTTTTTTTCTTTTTAATAGAGACAGGGTCTTGCTGTCTTGTCCAGGTTGGTCTCAAACTCCTGGCCTCATGCAATCCTCCTGCCCCAGCCTCCCAAAGCGTTGGAATTACAGGCATAAGCCCCTATGCCCGGCCGGTGACACCTTTTAAAAATTCCATTTCGTCATGACTTAGGTGGAGCAGTTGTTCATATTTATTAACAATGTGCATTTCCTGTTCATACTCTTAGTTCATTTTTCTATTCGTTTGCCATTTTAGTATTTATTCACCAAAGTTCTAGATATATGTTATGACATTAAACTCTTGTTTGTTAATGTCTAGACAGATTTTTTCCTCCAAGTCTGGCTCTGTCATTCAATAATGTTTTTCATTCCTTTTAAAAGAATATTTTTTATTACAAAAATGTCACACATAGAAAAGTAGAAAGAATAATGAACCTCCATATACTCATTACCTGGATTTGGTAACTTGTTAACTTGTTTCCATGTTGTCATATCTGTTTTATCTAATTTTTGCTGAAGTTTTTAAAGTAAATTATGGAAATTAAGACATTTTATCTTAAGTACTTCAGTATACATCTCTAAAAAATAGGGATTTTTTTTCATACGATCACAATGCCATTATCACATATTTATGATATCTTTTACTCTAAGTTTTAAATTTTTATTTAGTCTAAACTGTCAATGTTCTCTTTTTTGTTTTGCACTGCCATCTGTTTTAGGAAGTCTTTCCCTATGCAAAGCCTATAAAAACACTTCCCTGTATTGTCATCTGTAACTTTCATAGTGTTATTTTTTACATTTAGACCCTTATTCCACCTGGAATGTTCTCTGTGTGTATATGTGAGATGATCTCACCATTTACTGGATATTTAGGTATTCATTCTTTACTGGCATTTTAAAATATTATCCTAAATATATTAAATTTCCTTGAATATGGCAACCTATCATCTCGTTTCCTTGCCTAATCCTCAAATCACTTCCCATTTTCCTTAGAATAAGATTCGAATTCCTTGCCCTGGCCTAAAAGGCCACAGCCTGCCGCTGAAACTCATCTGACTGCCCTCTGAACTGCGCTCCAGCCACACAGGACTCACTCTCTCCAGACACTTCAAGCTCACTCCAAGCTAACTTTGCACATGCTGTTCCCTCTGCCTGGATGCTCTAGCCTTTGTGTGGCTGGCTCTTGTGATCCCTTCAGTTTTCAGTTCAAATGACATTTCTTCAGCATCTTCCTCAGACCACCCAGACCACAACGCCCACCCCAGGTACAATCACATCATCCTTTACTATTCCAGAACACTTCTGTTTGAAATGACCTTGTCTTTGTCACCCCTCACTTTCAGGTCTAGTTGATTGCTGTAGCCCCTGCATGCTCAGTCACAGCCTGGGAACGAATACAGTGCTGAGTCAAAGAAGGTGTGTGTGTGTGTTAGAGTCTCACTCTGCTGCCCAGGCTGGAGTGCAATGGCATGATCATGGCTCACTGTAGCCTCAACCTTCTGGGTTCAGGTGATCCTTCCATCTCAGCCTCCCAAGTGACTGGGACTGTAGACACACACCACCATGCCTGGCTAACTTTTAAAATTTATTCATTGTAGAGAGGAGGTATCACCATTTTGCCCAGACTGGTCTTGAACTCCTGGACTCAGGTAATCCTCTTGCCTCGGCCTCCCAAAGTGCTGGGATTACAGGCGTGAGCCACTGTGTCTGGCCAAGATATGCTTTTACAATTTTGGTAGAGGTTGCCGAATTGTCTTGAGAAAAACCGTACCAATTGACCTTCCCACTGATAGCCAATCAGAGCCCTGGTCTCTTTGTACCCTGGCCAGCACTAGATTCCTTCCAACTTTTTACTGCCTTCCAAAATACAAAACTCAAGAAACAGAAACAAACAAAAAAACCAAAAAAGTGCCTATTTGGTGTGCAACATTGTAGTTCCTTACGTCTGAGTGTTGTGCACAATACCATGCTTATAAGCCACTTTATATATATATATATTTTCCTAACTACCTGTTCATCGTCCTTTGTCCATTTTTCTATTTGGTTGTTTTTCTAATGTTTTGTAAAAATTCTGTTTGTTGAAAAAAAGGTCTCTCTGTGAGGTGTGCTCCAAGTATTTTTCCTAGTTTTGATCTTGTTTATGGTGAGGCAGACATTTTCATCAAAGTTTCCCTTTATAATTTTTAGGTTTTTTACTAGTCAGAAAATCTTTCCTATTCCAAGATATCTAGGTAGCTCCATATATGTGTTTATATCATGCAGGTTTCATCCTAGCATTTTTGTGATTTTATTTTTTTACTTTGAAATCTTTAATCCATCTGGCATTCATTTGGGTATGAGAAGTGAGGTAAGAATCCAGCCTTTTTCTCTCCCTTCCCCAGTGTGGGGAGCCAATGACTCTGAGACCACTTGCTAAAAACCCTACCTTTCCCTTTTGAATCTGAAATACTACCTTCACCGTACTCCATTTCCAAACGCATTTTACATCTATTTATGGACTACAGTCTTTTCCTTTGATTTGTCTATTTCTCTTTTGTTGCTGCTTTAATTACTATAGAGTTTTATTAGAGACTTGGCACACAGGGAATTTTTAAAAATTACTACAGAATTCAATATGTTTTTACTTTTGATAAGACTAGTTCTTTCTTTTCAATCTTCAGGCTATTCATGCATGTGTAGCTTTTAAAGAGAATTTGCATTATGGCTGCAAGGGTAAACAGAGGCAAAGGTAGGTATGGGTTGACCTAACAAAAACTTTTCGCAGTCATCCTAGAGAGAGACAGTGGGGGACTAACAGGGTGGGATGCACCATGTATCCCACTGACTTCCAAACTTCAGTCACGCCCAGGTATACCACTTTTATTTTATTTTATTTTTTGAGTTGAAGTCTCACTCTGTCACCCAGATTGGAGTGCAGTGGCCGCTCCCGGCCACCACAGCCTCGAC
>NW_007251373.1:132801-133326 GCF_000164805.1 Carlito syrichta | reverse complement strand
AGGCGGGTCTTGAACTCGCGGGCTCAGGCAATCCACTCACCTCAGCCTCCCAAAGCGTGGTATTACAGGCTGAGCCACTGAGCCTGGCTCAGGTGGCACATGCACTATTATTAATTTGATCTTTATTAGTTCAGTCTACTTTTAAATCTTAAATACTTATATTTAGCTTTTCCTATGTAATATATCTGAAAGCATGGATTAGATGTAGCAGTTTTATTTTTCTAACATATTACACTGAATAGATTAACAATTAAACATTGCTTGTCTGTGTTGCATCTAAAGTTATTTTCTGTGTTACCAGCACTCAATGTTTGAGAAACACTGGTTTGAGCAGACTGTTCTCATCAGTTCTCCAGATGAAAATCTCCACTTCAAAGGGGGCCACCATGGCTGGCTATGTCTGTTGCTTGATTAGGATGCTGGTGGTACAGTTGGGTTCTGTTTGTGAAAATCATCAAGATGTTCACTTATAGCCGGGCTCGGTGGCTCAGCCTGTAATCCCACGCCTTTGGGAGGCTGAGGTGA
>NW_007251373.1:104122-132520 GCF_000164805.1 Carlito syrichta | reverse complement strand
AGGGTCGAGGCTGCAGTGGCCGGGAGCGGCCACTGCACTCCAGTCTGGGCGACAGAGTAAGACTCCAAAGCAAAAAAAAAAAAAAAAAATGTTCACTTATATGATACATGTACTTTTCTGTATAATTATTACCACCCAGTAAAAAGTTTTAAAAACTTTACTCGCCAAGTTGCCCGGGCGGCTCTCAAACATGCAGGCTCAGGAAAAAAAAAAGAAAAAAAAAAGTTTTAAAAACTTTAATAAGTATTGCTGTTTTGTTTTGTGCTCATTACTGGCAATAAGATGTTACACATGTCCTTTCACAGATTATACAAAGAAATAGGCAAATGAAATAAGTAATCATATACACGTTTAAAACACTGGTAGCAGTTCTCTTCTTAAGAGTTCTGATGTGGCTGAGGTGAGTGGATTGCCTGAGCCCGCAGGTTCGAGACCCGCCTGGGCAACTTAGCGAGACCTCATCTCTACAATAAATTAAAAAAAAAAATCAGGCGGGAATGGTAGCACGTGCCTGTAATTTCAGCTACTCGGAAGGTTGAGGAGGAAGGATCGCCGGAGCCCAGTGGGTCTAGCCTGCAGTGGCCAGGAGCGACCACTGCATTCCAGTCTGGGCGACAGAGTGAGACTCCAACTCAAAAATAAAAAATAAAAATAAAAAGAGTTCTAATGTTGCTGCAAGCAAATTCATCTTCACAGAGACTTCTTCAGATCTGGAAAGGACCACAGATGATAACACAGGCTAGTCATAATGTTCACGGGATGATAAGATGTGGGTGAATTTATCTGTGGGGCAGAATTAGACAATAATGCTAAAGGCTACAGCCTCAATATTTTTATCTCTTAGTCTTTATTAAAGGTTCACAGAGATAAATGGAAAATGCCATCCTAACTTCACAGATCAAATTAAGGAGCGAGGTTGCAGGGAATCAAATATCTTGTACTGACCTGTCAAAAACACTTAACTCAGATCCAAGTAAACATATACCACACTCTTTTTTTACCCTAAGGTGATTATGGCTTGAGACTTCTAAATTCTCTGCTTTCACAGTTTACCTTTTGCTGGAAATCTTGGGCACAAATCTTTTAATAAAGGTTATAAAACTTCTGACATTAAAATCTCACTGCCAAATAGAAGCTGCCACTTCCCAACATGGAGACTCAAATAGCTGGCATTTTTTGTCCTTTAAAAACAATATAAAATAGTCCAGTTTCCTTCTGTTGGTAACCATGGAGGCTAAGTGCAAATATTTCAGTGACTGAGTAATACTAAAAATGACAGTGTTCTTCAAGGGCATCTATTAATATGCTTCACATTAAAAAACCAGGCGTGGTGACTCACATCCATAATCCCAGCACTCTGGGAGGCCGAGGTGGGAGGATCACTTGTGTCCAGCCTGGGCAACATAAGGAGACCGCATCTCTACAAAAAATTTTTTAAAAATTAGCCAGGTGTGGTGGTACACACCTGTAGTCCCAGCTACTCAGGAGGCTGAGGCAGAAGGATCACCTAAATCCAGGAGACTGAGGCTGCTATGAGCCGTGATTGTGCCACTGCCCTCCAGCCTAGGCAACAGAGTGAGACCCCCAACTCAAATACAACAACAACAACAAAACAATAAAACTAGCAACGTAAAATGTAATCATCAGATTTTCAGTGATAAGTCCCACTGGTTTCACAATTATTTGAGAATTCGTTGGATAGGAGAAGCCCATGGAGAAAGATGTAGATGATTGCTTGTCAGAGGAAAACCTGTTTCTCAAAGATTTTTTTTTTTTTCATTTCCTATTTCCTCCTCTTTAGGTCTCCTTGGAACACTGTTCCCTGCCTCTGATCTTTCCAGCACCAGAAGCCTGAGTATGTCATTCCTAACCTTTAAAAAGCTTCTCTCTCTGTCCAAGAGTCCCCAAGAGACCTTCCTGAGGTGGCATGTTCACTCTTGATGTACAATTTCAGGCTGACGCATTTGCATAATCTGCTTTCTGGAGAGCTTTTGGAGTCTTAGGCCAACTAAATTTCACCTCAATTTCTCCATATCTAATTGCACAAGGCTGCCGGTTTCTTGTGCTGTTCCCCCAAACAGGCAATACAACCCTTTCTGCCAGTGCAATTTCTGCCAGGCAGAGATTAGCATGAGGCTTCCAACTGCAGTTTCAGAGAGCCTGGTGCCAGGTGGTATCATTCTACCAACAGACTCTCAGGTGGGGGTTCAGGACACGACATGCAGAGTGGAGCATCTGCCAGTGCAAGCCTGCACTGGCTATTTAAAGAGCTCTCTGGAAGGGCAGGATTCAGACCCAGAGGAGAGGGACCAGAAGGGTTTGCAGTCCTGCTCCTGGGCATTTGTAGATGGAGCCCGGGATGTCGGAGGCAAGGACGGGGCAGGGGTGAGGGACCAACTATTCAGAAGATGGCAGAGGGCATTAGCAGCAGGCAGACAGAAAATGGGAGAAAGGAGGACCCCACTTGGGCAAAGGATTCCTTCTTCTCTTCAACCAAAAACCACAAAGACCACTTTGCATCAGCCTGGCATACTTCTACTTTGGTAGGTTTGTGCACATTTGTTTTCTTCTCATCTTTCACATTTACAATCTAATGGAGACAAAGAATTTTTTTTTTAATTTGTGAATTTTAGTTGTTATTTGAGATGGTCCAAATGTTCCTTCCATATCCAGTTAGTATTATAAAACAGGGAACTCTGGTTTTGGAGAGGAGGCGAGGGTGTGATGAAGATGTGATGTACTTTTCAAAATAGTATTTAAGCCTTTATATTATTTTAGCACAAACATTCTCCATCACATGGTCTCAGTTTTACAATTTAATATAATTCTTATACTGATTCAACATAGAGCTTGTATCCTCCCAAATCTCATGTCACAGAAGCCTGTTCTATGTCAGGTTCTCCCAGAAGTAGACTCTGAGTCAAGAATTCAGATATAAGAGGCTTATTTTGGAAAGGCTCCCAGAGAGACCAGTGGATGCATTAGAGGAAGATAGAGAAAGGGAGGAAGCCCAGCATAGATGTGATTTCATGTCATGTCCTGGCCTTAGCTTGATCTGGAGGGGTAGAGGCCCTGGAGCAAAAATTATGCCTCACAATATGTCCTTCCTTGAGGCAAAGGGAGCTGGGCTTTTGAATCCTTAACTAGATGGTCAGGGACCTTGGCCAAGGGACGTGGGAGGTGGGGTGGCCACAGGGACATAAAACTCCAGACCCCACTGGCTTTCCATATGGGCTCACTGGCTCCAATACCAGGTCACAGGCACTAGCCTTTAACTGCAAAGTAATTAGTAGGAATCAGGCACACGGTGTTGGCAAGAGACCCTTGGAGATCTAGGTGACCCACCAATAGCTGCAGTCACAGCACTAGCTCTCAACACTGCCTGCTCACACCACCAGGCACTAGTTATGGGTCTTTCATCACATTCTGCTGTAAGAGGAAATGAATTATATCTTTCGAAAGTCCTGGGGTTGGCTTTTCATCATCCAGAGACATACTTCCTTCCTCCAGCGAATAGAAGCGGGTAGCCATAGAATGCCTCTGTAAGACTGAGATGCCGTCGCGGTTGAAGATGATCTGGGCCATTTGAAAACTGCGGAGGGCATACTTTTGGCTCTCCTGGCCTTTTAGTTGAGTGATTTTCTGAGCCAGGCACTGGCAGACAGATGCAGAGAGTAGATTCCCAGAGGTTGGCTGCTGATAGTCAAACATTTCATAGAATCTATCCAGGGATTTTCGAAGTCCATCCTCCTCTTCCTTGGCCTCTGATATCACAGAAGGGTCAAGCCAGAAGTTCTCAGTGGTCCTGAAGTCATTTTGTTCAGTATGTAGGTTACTAGTGTCTGTAAGACAAAACACATTCCAATACTTGAACACACAGTCACAAATATCAGTAAACAAGCCAAGGGCAGATGGTGTCTCTTTTCAGTTCACCACTCTTACTGCTCCTGGGTAACTGGTAATGAGCAGGGTCAACTGATTTTTGAATCTGTTCCCACTATTCTGGATTAAGCCACTTGTTTGCTCACAACAATAACATCTTACGTGCATGCATCAAGAGTTCTTAACCTGGGGTCACTGTATAGATATTTAGGGTGGCTGTAAACTTGAGTAGGGAAAAAAATGTCTTTATTTCCACTAACCACTACCTGAAATTAAGCATTTCTTTCCATGATGAATGTAGGCAGCAAATCACAGTATTAGCAGCAGTGTCTGTAACTTTGTCACCGATAGATCACAACCGTTTTCACAATGTGTTGAAGATAATATAAAAATTTATAAAATTTATGCTTATGACTAGGCTATGGACTGAATTGTTTCCCCATAAAATTCATGTTTTGAAGTCCTAACTAATATAACTATATTTGGACTTTTTATAAGAAGACTTTTTTGGAGGTAATTAAAGTAAAATGATGTCATAAGAGTAAGATCCTAATCTGAGGAGATTTATGGCCATAGTTATAAAGAGACAAAAAGAGAAGGAGATCTCTTTCTCTATGTTCAGACACCAAGGAAAGGACATGTGAGCACACAATGAGAAGACGGCTGTTTGCAAGCCAGGAAAAGAGCCCTCACCAGAAAGTAACCATACTGGCATCTTGATCTTGGACTTTCAGCCTCCAGAGCTGTGAGAAATTAAGTTTCTGTTGCTTAAACCACCCAGCTGTGGTATTTTGTTATATGAGCCTGAGCAGACTAAGACATGCTACTTTGAAATTACCTCAGTTATTAGTCCTGATGTTAGATCTTATTTAAGCATTCATTAAGGAGCATATATTCATTATAATATTATACATTTATTCTTAAAATAGTTAAGAATTACATTTCAATATTTTTCTTGATAATTCTGTTTCTTTTACTTTATTATGCAAAAATATTATTCCAAGAAAGAGTCAACAGTTTTCACCAGACACCGAAGAGGTCCATGCCACAAACACAGTGAAGATCCTGGGTTTAAATAGCTCTGGACAGTACACAGTTCAGACGTTTTCTTTCCCAACTCCCTACAATAAACCAATAGATTGTTTATTTCTAAATTAAAACCAACATCTTTGTGTTTCTGAAAGGGGCAGTAGCAAATAAACTAAGCGATTTAACAATAGGCAATAAAAAATCAAACCTGAAGTTAAATGAGTCCTATATTTACCTTTCTGTGCCTCTCTGGGCACCCTAATTCTTAACATGGGGATCTCTTAGGTCTTTTAAAACATAGGTTTTTCCTATCGATGTGATCAAGGAAAGATTTTATAGAAATAATTTATCTGAATTATTTAATTTGCAGAATTTCTTATACAGCTACCAGTTTATTCTTAAACATTTTCTACTTTCAATCAAAATGTGATATTTTCTTTTCTGCACTCTGACATAAACTTTTATAAATGACTAGCTTTGACAGTTCCCTGCCCTGACAGTTCGATTAGTAGCTGTAATAAAAATATTTGTACTTGCCAGTGATGGAGAAGAAGGGTGAATGATACACTAGGTGGAGCTTGAGGAAGGGAGGTGGGATTTTGGTCTGGGCCCAAGTTTTCCTACCAGCTAGATACGACCTCTTGGACAAGTCAGACAACTTTTTGGGCTTCAGTTTTCTCAACTTTAAAAGGAGGGCTTTCCTAAATGGCCTCTCTTCTGGAATGTCTATGGCTACATAAGGATCAGAGAAGTAGATATAATCCATGTCCAAAAAGAATGTGGACACATGTTCTTTGAGACACACGCAGGCCCACACATGGACAAACATTCAGTGAGTCAATACACATTTACAGAAAGATAATGCAAAAGCAACTCATTACAGGTTGTTGCAAAACATACAATTGATACTGGAGACCAGGTCCCTTGCCTAGGATACTTGGAACTTAACTAGGAAGCGATGGCGTACTTCTGGACATCAAACAACTGAAAAATAATCACAGGATGTGATGTGACAATAATATGATGACTTTAACTGGCACAGTGTGGATTCAGTGGATAAATGCCATGTAAGGGAAGGATCAGCCTGTAGCAGAATTAATGAGAGGTGTCTCTTTGGAGGAGGCCACTTGCAATCTTATTCTGAAAGGACCTGTGATTAGAGACAAAGGAAACACAGAAGGAGGATTAATGAACAAAGGTCAAATGGCAACAAGAAACAGATGCCAGATTCCAGCTATCCTCCTCTGTCCAGGTGGCCTTTCTTCAGCAGCCTGACACCCAGCCTGGGTTGAAAGAGAGAAAGAACTCACAGAGTAGCCAGAGGGGCTACTGGGACACACAACAGAGACAACACTTTTCAAAGAATTCTATAGCAGGGATGGCATTTCCACCATACTAGTTGGAAACTAGCTTAACGCTGCCTCAGAGTGTCAATCTTTCCTTTTTTTTTTAATTTGAGTTGGGGTCTCAGGCTGGAGTGCAGTGGCATGATCACAGCTCACCACAGTCTCAACCACTTGGGCTCAAGTGATCCTTCCACCTCAGCTCCCAAGTAGCTGAAACTACAGGTGCATGCCACTATGCTCAGCTACTCTTGTTATTTTTTGGTAGAGATGAAGTCTTGCTGTGTTGCCTAGGTTGGTCTCAAACTCCTAGGCTCAAGAAGTCCTTTTGTCTTGGCCTCCCAAAATGCTGGGATTACAGGCATAAGCTACCACACATGGTCCTCAATCATTTTTTTTTTAAGGAAGGGTAAAGAAACTTCCCTTGACCCTGCCATGCCCAGAGCTTCTGTCTGAGTTTTTCCCAACAACCAATCACTGGACTGAACCCTCTGGGGCAGAAGGAAAGGAAGGGAGACAGATGCTGGCCTCCTTCTTGTCCTGATGGCACAGAAACAGCAAGAAAGGGGTTCTTGGCCTGTGTTCTTTGGAGGCACAAAGTTTGAGAAAGCCAAGGAAGGACTGAGCTACTGTCTTAGACTGAAGAAGGCTAAAAAGAGCCATGACAACCAAAAGCAATACGTGATACTGAACTGGATCCTTGGGCTATAAAGTACATTATTAGGACAACTGGCGTGCTGTAAAAAGGGGTCTGAGGATTAGATGGTAGTAATGCATCACTGTTCATGTCTTGATTTTGATAGTTTCATGCTATTATGGAAGAAAACGTTCTTGTCTGTAGAAAAAAATCTGAGGTGTTGGGCTTCGTGTTGGCAAATTTCAAATGATTCATGAAAAAATGGCTTTTTGCTTAAAACAATACTAAAACAAACCTCTGGAGGGATTAATTGTTAAAATTTCCTTTGGTGGCCTACTTTCCTTTTTTAAAAAATATTTTTATTTTGTTTTTTATTGTTATTATTATTATTTTTTTGAGTCGAAGTCTCACTGTGTGGCCCAGGCTGGAGTATAGTGGCATGCTCTCGGCCACTGCAGCCTCAACCTGCTGGGCTCAGGCAATCCTTCCACCTTAGTCTTCCAAGTAGCTGGGACTACAGGCATGCACCACCACACCCAGCTAATTTTTTGATTTATTGTAGAGATGAGGTCTCATCAATTTCCCCAGGATGGTCTTGAACCCACGGGCTCAGGCAATCCTCTCATGTCGGCCTCCCAGAGTGCTGGGATTATAGGCATGAGCCACCGTGCTTGGGTGGCCTACTTTCATATCAAGCAACCAAACAAAAAGCTTTAGCCTAGGGCTTGGCAAATAGCATCTGCCTTACAAATGGTGTGGATGTGAGGGCTTCAAGAGGAGAAGGGAGAAGGGGTGGGGTCCCACAATGGTGGATAGGTGTCCCTTTCCAACTTCTTCCCCACAGTTAATCTGGTCCAGGAGTGGGAAGGCAGAAAGATGGGGACTAGGATGGGCCAATGGGAAGGGTGGAAAAGAGCAGGGAGAGAGTTAGAGAATTCCTGAAAACGCCCATCTACAAAGAACACTCCAAGCTGTGTGGCATGTGCTCAGTCAGTAACTGGCCAATACACTTTGATATGCAGCATTTTACATTTTCATCTGCATTTCATTTATAGATTTCATTTAAACTTTAAAATACAGTGTCCAGACCAGGCACAGTGGCTCATGCCTATAATCCCAGCACTTTGGGAGGCTGAGGCAGGAGGATTGCTTGAGATCAAGAGTTTAAGATCAGCCTGGGCAACATACAGTGGGACCTCATCTCTAAAAAAAAAAAAAAAAGCCGGGCTCGGTGGCTCAGCCTGTAATCCCGCGCCTTTGGGAGGCTGAGGTGAGTGGATTGCCTGAGCCCACGGGTTTGCGACCCACCTGGGCAGCGAGACCTCATCTCTACAATAAATCAAAAAATCAGCCGGGCGTGGCAGCGCATGCCTGTAATTCTGGCTACTCGGAAGGCTGAGGCGGAAGGATCGCCGGAGCCCAGCAGGTCGAGGCTGCGGTGGCCGGGAGCGGCCACTGCACTCCAGTCTAGGCGACAGAGTGAGACTCCAACTCAAAAAAAAAAAAAAAAAAATCAAAACATTAGCCAGGCATGTGACGCATGCCTGAAGTCTCTGCTACTTGGGAGGCTGAGGCGGGAGGATGGTCTGAGTCTAGAAGTCAAGGCTACAGTGAGCTGTGATTGTGCCACCATACTCCAGCATAGAGGACAGAGGGAAATTCTGACTCAAAAAAAAAAAAATTAATTAAATTGAATACTGTGCCTACAAAAGAGCCTGAAAAGCCAGCCATCTTGTATATTTTTCATGTATAAGTCAAGCAGACTGCCATTCTTTCTTCCTCCTTCAGAAAAGCGATGACATATGGGTTGAGTCATTTACTGTATTAGTTCTTTAGAACACGGTCTGCAGTCCATTTCAGTGTTGATTTCCTTTTAAAATTTGTTTTACTACTAACTACAAAGCCTTCTCTCTTGTCATGTAGTAGTTGTGGCCTTTTGAATGTCACTGTTTCTTCACCAGCAAATGAAGCTAATGGCTTCTCCTTTCCTGATGCACTCGCGTGGAAAGAATGACAGATCTTTAATAACTCGGTGTCTTTGCTGCTCAGCGGTATATCTTCTCACCTTGTATCCAAACACCACCTCATTCTCCCTACTGATATATATGCCAGACTTGTAGAGCTGTCAACTGGCTGCAGTAATATCTACTCTAAGGAGAGTCTGGGGATGGTTTTGTGCCAGTGATTGCAGAGTGCTATCTGTGTTTCATGAATGGGGCCAAGGGTGTAAACATCGACAGTGCACAGGACAGCTCCACACAACAAAGAAGCACCCCTCCCCAAGTGCCAATAATGTCCCCTATTCTGCTTTCCCTCAAAGTGGAACACTGCTCAAAGGATGGGTCTTGGAAGGAGCAGGAGGCTGAATGCTGAATTCTACTGCACTGAAATAAGTTGTTTTGTTGTGATCTCCCTAGGGGACATCCACTATTGGTCCCTCTTCTCTGCACAATACTCTTCTTGCTGGTGCCCATTCCAGTTATGCATTCTTCCCTTCTCAGACACTGAGATGGATTTTTTTTTTTTTCTCAATAAAGGGTCACAGTCTCAATGGTTCTGGAAGTATCTAAATTGGGAGAAACTTTCCTTTTTATTTCAATATGCTTTTTATCATGAGTGCGATTTCCTTAGGAATTTTCAAGAACAAAGTGTTATAGGCTGAAAAGAGACCATTCTGGTTATATTAGAACAGTTATTTAGAAAACACTTAAAACGTTGTGTTTTTTATAGCTGAGTTGGGTTAAACATAAAAGCCACTGGGATTCAGAAGTGGACATTTCTCCTATTTACCACTCCCACCTCCTCCTCTCCTAGCACAGCCTTGCCCGACTGGTCACTCTTATCTAGTAGACATTGGTGGCGCCACAAAAGAAACAGACCACTCAATGATTAGGAGTGGGCCAAGGCCGACAGGAACGTGTCTGAAAGCTTGGATTAGGCGCTGCTCACCTCCCTCCATCTGTGAAAACAAGGACAAGGACATCCCATAGGCCAGGGCTCTGGGAATAAAAGATTGCTACAATTATGTTTTTAAACAATTTAAAGTTCTCATCTTAAATTTTATGACTTTCCTTTCCTTCCAAATATTGCAACTGTCTGCCCTGTTCTCTAAAAAACTGTAAAAGAACACATTGTAAATTCCAAAATGTTATCTCAAATGTCAACATGACCAGGAGACTTTGTGTCACATCAGTGGTCACGTATCAAAAATTGTTAATGTAAATCTTGGGTCATGTTAAAACTGCACGTAGGCTTTAAACTTGGGGTGGTGAAGGGCTATGAATTTTGGTCATAAACACTGGAATGAATTTGTGTTGCTTGGAGCAGGTTGCTTGGCAATGGTGCCAAACCGCCCCCCATAAGCTGGTTATAGAAATTAAACACACCCTTTTCTCCCAGTCTCTGCCTCTGGTATTTTAATTTGGCATGAGGGATAGCAGCTGATTTGTTGGATTGGGCTATAACAAACAGAGGAGGAAGGACTTGATGTCACAATGCTTTTTCATGCATTGTTTCAAGGAAACCTATTTCTAGAGCATCCAATTGCCAGGTTTTATCTTGGCCAATAAGAGAAGATATAACATACAGAGATTCAAGATTCTTATAAATCTAAAAACATTTTTATATCTTTAGGAGTTATAGATGCTTATTTGAATTCAGCAGTCTCAGATGACCAATTAGCATAGCGCATAGAAGATACATGGTTGTGTTCTGTGAGAGATGCCATTAGCTCAGAAACCCAGATAAGGGATGGAGGATTTTTCCAGAGAACTTTCCATGGCTCTTCTGTGGTTAGCAAATGCACAGCAGGATTTTATTTCCATGAAACACTGTAGCCTTCTACTTTAACAAGTTTCCACTACATGGATTTGATATTTAGAATTCATCCTCCTTCGTGTATCTGAATCAATAACCACCCACTCGGTCTCGGTTTGTCTAGAGTTTTTCTTACTAACAACTGCTCATTAGGAGGATCTGTGATTTTAAAGTTGTACAGAGCCAAAAGAAAACCAAGACTTAATGTGTGTGTGTGTGTGTGTGTGTGTGTGTGTGTGTCAGAGTCTCACTCTGTCATCCAGGCTGGAGTGCAATGACACGATCACCACTACTGCAGCTTTGACCTCCTGGGTTTCCTTCTGCCTCAGCCTTCCAAGTAGCTGGGACTACAGGCACACACTGCTATGCCTGGCTAATTTTTAAATTTTTTTGTAGAGATGAGGTCTTGTCAAGTTGCCCAGGCTTGTTTTGAATCCCTGGGCTCAGGCAGCCCTTTTACTCATCTGACCAACCTGGCAAGTCTTTAAGGAATGCATCTGGCCCAAGACTTAATTTCTTTTTTCTTTTTTTTTTGAGTAGGAGTCTCACTCTGTTACCCAGGCTGGAGTGCAGTGGCACGCTCATGGCCACCACAGCCTCAGTCTGCTAGGCTCAGGCGATCCTTCTGCCTCAGCTTTCTAAGTAGCTGGAACTACTGGCATGTATTACCATGCCTGGCTAATTTTTTTTATTTATTGTAGAAACGAGGTCTTGCCAAGTTGCCCAGGCTGGTCTCGAACCTCTGGGCTCAGGCAATGCTCTTGCCTCGGCTTCCCAAAGTGCTGGGATTACAGGCTTGAGCCACCACACCCGGCCTGACTTAATTTCTTAAAATGGAAAAGTACCAAGATTTACAGAAAGAATCTGTGGCTCATAAGGACTCCTTCCATGCTGCTCAGATGGGAAGCTGCCCCTTTTCAGGGCACGGCTTGGTGCTCTTCCAAGTTCCCAGGTCCCACTGCCTTGGCTTGTCTGTTGGAGATCCCAAGGGTTTCACAGGGCTCTAGAAACATCATGAGAAGAACAGGGTGCATGGGGATTGCAGGTTGTGTCCTGGTCATCAGTAGTCCCTTATCAGTACAGTTTTGATGCATGATTCATCTTTGTGACAGAAGGCAGTCTTCAGAGGTCTTGAAGTGCCCTGGACAAGGTGCCTCCATGAGTGGCACTGCCATTTTTAGTTCCTTAGGGGCCATGGACAGATCTGGGCTAGGTGTCTTCCTGCTCCAATCTCACTTTCTTTTCATTTATCCCCTCTTCTACCCCCTCACTCCATGTTCTGTGGAGGAGAGGAACTGTGAGCAGGATCACTGGGTGAACAAGATTATCCCACCTCCAGCCAAGCCCTACGGGCCACATAAAAGCCTGACTGGCACCTGCATAACTCTGTCTGCATCCTTGTCTTCAGAAATCAGGCTTCTTTCCTGACTTGAATGTGTCAAGCAAGCTCTGCTTCAAAAACTTTGCCCTTGATGCCTCTTCATAGAACAAGCTTTCTCCACATATCCACATGACATGTTCCTGATCCCTGCAGGTCTCTGCTTAGATGTTACTTTCTTGGTGTGGCCTTCTCTATCAGTCAGAATGGGTTAGGTCATGCTGTGTAACAAGCAAGCCCCAAATTTCATGGGCGTGAAACAGCAAAGGATCATTTCTCCCTATCCATAGATCTATGCCATACTACAGGTATACACACATACAAGTAAATATGCCATCCTCTCCCTCACCCCGGTGCCTAGTCTGGGGCAAGCTCCTATCTCTGCACCACTTAGTGACTACAGCAGAGGGGAAAGAGTACAACGAAACAGGCAGTGACTGGGAAAGCTCTGTCACTTCTGCTCACACTTCACTGGCAATGTAAAGTCACACAGCTAAGCCTGATTTCAAAAGGAGGAAGATGAAGAATTACTCTGTAGGGAGAGGCAGAGAATATTAGCAAACAATAATTTAGTCTACCGCAACTTTCCTACACATGCTATTTAAAACTACATTTCCCATAGTTACCAAAGCCAAGAGAAGCAACCCAGTCACCTACTGATGAGTAGATAAACAAAGGGTGGTATGAGCATAAAGTGGAATATTAAGCAGCCTTAAAAAGGAAGGAAACAGCCGGGCTCGGTGGCTCAGCCTGTAATCCCACGCCTTTGGGAGGCTGAGGTGAGTGAATTGCCTGAGCCCGTGGGTTCGAGACCCGCCTGGGCAGCGAGACCTCATCTCTACAATAAATCAAAAAATCAGCGGGGCGTGGAAGCGCATGCCTGTAATTCCAGCTACTTGGAAGGCTGAGGCGGAAGGATCGCCAGAGCCCAGCAAGTCGAGGCTGCGGTGGCCGGGAGCAGCCACTGCACTCCAGTCTGGGCGACAGAGTGAGACTCTAACTCAAAAAAAACCCCCCCCCAAAAAAGGAAGGAAACCAAGCTCATACCTGAAATCCCAGCACTCTGGGAGGCCAAGGGAGGAGAACTGCTTGAGCCCAGAAGTCCAAGACTAGCCTAGGCAACACAGCAAGACCCTCGTCTCTTTAAAGAAAAAAAGAAAAAGAAGCCGGGCTCGGTGGCTCAGCCTGTAATCCCGCGCCTTGGGGAGGCCAAGGTGAGTGGATTGCCTGAGCCCACGGGTTCGAGACCTGCCTGGGCAACTTGGCGAGACCTCATCTCTACAGTAAATCAAAAATTAGCCAGGCGTGGTAGTGCGCGCCTGTAATTCCAGCTACTTGGAAGGCTGAGATGGAAGGATCGCCGGAGCCCTGCATGTCGAGGCTGCAGTGGCCGGGAGCAGTCACTGCACTCCAGTCTGGGTGACAGAGTGAGACTCCAACTCAAAGAAAAAAAAGGAGGGACATTCTGACACATGCTACAACATGAATGAACCCTGAGGACATTATGCTAAGTAAATAAGTCAGTCACAGTAAGAAAAATACTATATGATTCCACTTATAAGAGTAGCTAGAGTAGTCAAATTCATAGAGACAGAAAGTCGGTTATCAGGGGCTGGCGGAGGGGAAAGTGGGGAGTTCATGTTTAATGGGTATAGACTTACAGTTTTAGAAGATGAAAAGAGATTGCCTAACAACACTGTGAATGTACTTAACACCACAGAACTACACACTTAAAACTGATGAGGATGACAGATTTCATGCTATGTGTATTTGACCACCATTCTTTTTTTTTTTTTGAGTTGGAGTCTCACTCTGTCGCCCAGACTGGAATGTGGTGGCGCAGCCTCGACCTGCTGGGCTTCGGCAATCCTTCCGCCTCAGCCTTCCAAGTAGCCGGAATTACAGGCATGCGCTACCACACCCGGCTGATTTTTTGATTTATTGTAGAGATGAGGTCTCGCTGCCCAGGCGGGTCTTGAACCCGCGGGCTCAGGCAATCCACTCACCTCAGCCTCCCAAAGGCACGGGATTACAGGCTGAGCCACCAAGCCCGGCTCACCACCATTCTTAAACATTTATTTTCTCTCACTCCCCTAAGTCCTGTCTGTCCCTGTCTCCCCTTCCTGCTTTATGTTTCTATGGAAACTTAATATCATCTAAATACACACACATATGTGATTTGTTTATTTTCTATCTTCTACTCAAGAATTTTTGTCTTTCTTGTCACCTGCAGCTTCCCCAGGGCCTAGCACAGTGTCTGGCACATGGTAGATACTTAGTACATTTAAAATTTGGGGATGTTTTCTTTTATTTGACAGGTTCTATTTTCAAAGACATAATGAATCTTTAATACACTATAAACATCCAATATTGTATGTTTAACAAATCCGGAGGCCTATGTACTTGGTACATTTGTGGAATGAATAAACAAATGGATGGAATCAAGGTGAACACACTCCTGAATGAGGGAAGTAAGCAACAAAAGTTAAAAGTATGAGTAGCCAAACTCCTACCTAATCCCAACACACAATATGACTCAGGAATATTTTCTAAAGACTGACACAGGTCAAGAACAATTTTTTTTTTTAAGTTTTATAGTAGCAATAAAAAGCAATGAATTCTGCACAGTTAATGAAAGGTGATTTGAGCAATGCAAATATTTAGATTGGTCAGTCAATGCTATATTGTCCTTCTCTATTAGCTGTCCCTGGAGACCACTCCTGCAAGGAAGGGAGGACCAGCCTTCCAAGTGGCCTAGTTGTCTCTACCTTCATACTCAGTGATTACCGAGTACCTATCATCCAAGGCACAGGCTGGGCCCAGTGAGAGGAGGCTAAGGTCCAGGCGGCAGAAGCTGAATGAATCCAGGATGAGCAGCCATGCTGGGACTGGAAAGATGAGTCAAGGTAGAGGAAGAAAGCTACACCAGGTAGGTAAGCCCGCTGCAAGGCAAGGAGACAACAGTATCCAAGAGCATGGTGTGGGCTGATCTAGTGGGGCAGAAAACTCTTACAAGAGAGGAGAGGCTGGGTTTGGCTCTGGGGGTACTGGGGACCAGGCCAAGAAGTCAGGCAAACACTTCTGATCACCTTCCAGCTCCAGGTATTCCTTCCTGTAAAGGTGTGCTCTTACTAGAGTGACCAGGACTCTCTAGGGTGACTGGGAGCTTTGCCCAGGACAGTCCTGGTTTAGTCCTATACTTTCAATTAATTATTCATAGCACCCTCTTTCACTCTCTAGAGGGCCCTGGACCGTAGGATTCATTACTTGAATGCATGTATCATTACAGATGTAACCTGGTACTGGCGTAATGGGGCAGATACTCCTGGGTTAGCAGTGGAAAGATCCCACCATGCAGCTATGTCCCGGGGGCTGAGGTTTAACACTGGAAATCATTCTAGTCTGTGGCAAAAATATTAAAGTGAGTACTGAGTGCTGCTTTTTTTTTTTGGCTAAACCTTCTGTGAATTTGTTCTACTGTACTCTAAGACAATCCTCTTTGCTTTTCCCTCTTTTCACAACTGGCATTTATCCCACTCCCTTGCTGCCTGAGAACCTTCTGGCTACCGTCCAACAAGTGAGGAAGGGCCCTGATTCACTCCATCTATCAGCTTCTTGCCTGATTCCTCTTTCTGGTCTCATCTGGCTTTTCTCTGCTGCATAACACCAGGTTGAAGTCCTAAGGAAATTTACATCCTATCTTACTAATCACATAAAATTAACAACCAAAAAACTCAATAATCTTAAGCCTCCTTGTTCCTGTCATCCATGGTTTATACACTTCAGAATTTGCAACCGTTCCCTTAAAGGACAAAATCTGCAGACTCACAAAGAAAGAGTGTGTGGATATCAAAATATTTAATCCAAATTAACACTTCAAAAGGATGGATGGCTTGGCATCAGGTGCTTTGAAAACCACAGCCTTTGTCTGTACTTCTTTACATCTGAAAGTTCAAACCGGATGAATCACTCAATGGAGAAGTGGCATATACAGCCACCCTTCATCCTAATGACAAACAGATGCAACCGGCAGAGGACAGGGTCCTCTAAGAGGCCACTGCTGAGGAATAAAATGAAGGCTGGGAAAAAACCAAAGAGAGGTATGATCGGTAAATAACCCTAAAATTAGGTGCCAGAGCAATTGAATGAGGCCAGTTTTCTGATCTGTAAGTAATCTTACTTTTACCTTGGTATTTTATATTTTTCTTAAGAAATTAAAATGTTCTATAAATTATAGAAAACGATAATCCAAACTCATACTATCCCAAATTGACAATTAACATTTTTTTCATCTTTGCTCCAAACTTTTTTTTGGGGGGGGTGGTAAAATGAGGTCTCACTATGATGCCCAGACTGGTCTCGAACTCCTGGGTTCAAGCAATCCTCCCCCCTCCATCTCCCAAAATGCTGGGATTACAGGTGTGAGCCACCACGTCTGGCTCAAACCTTCCTTCTTATTACATATTTCAGTTAAAGTTGACTACTTTTTCATAGATATTGCTTTGGAACCTTCCAGCTCATTTTTATAAAGTGTGTGTGTGTGTGTGAGTGTGTGTGTGCACGTTTGTGTGTGTGTGTGTCGTGTATCTTGCTTTTCAAGTTTTTTAAATTTTCTATATAAAATTTTTGAATCTTACTTTCTGTATATAAAGTTTTACATTCTACTTTACGATTTTTTTACTGTTAGCCATTGTTGATACACACAAATCCTGCTTTATAATATTCTAACATAGGAACATGCTACATTATTTTTCATCCATCCTCTTGCTGATGGTCAAGTAGGTTGTATTTAATTTTTCACTAAGACAAACAAGGTCTTAGTGAGCCTCCTGACATACATATACCTTCCATGCACATGTGCGAGACTCTCTCTGGAAATACATTCTGAAGTGGAATTACAGAATTGAAGGTATGTGCATTTTCACTTTGACTAGATCCTGCCAAACTGCTCTCAAAACTATGACACGCCCACCAATAGCATTTGGATTTTCCTATTTCTCCACATTTTTGTCAAATCCTGGTATTGTCAGGTGTCTAAACTTACATCACCTTATTTGGGTTTGTATTTTCCAGATAACTAGTGGACAGTGGCTAGCCCTTCATACACTTATGGGTCATTTGGCTTCCTTTTCTGTGAACTGCTTATTCATATTCTTAACCATTTTTCTATTGCTTTGTTGTTGTTTTTCCCTCTCTATTCTGTCATTTTTCTTTTTAATGGCACACAAAATGAATTACAAAGAAAACATTTTTGGCTGACTTTTTTGATTAATCTCATGACTAGATTTTTACAGTCTCTTATACAGAAGGGCATTAAAAAGAATGTGAGGGTAAAATAAGGACTTCCTGAGAAGTCACAAGGTTTGTTTTGTTTTAATGGCAAATCTTCCCAAACAAAACAACTCTCACAGTGTCAGCTTATCACTACCAAAAGGTGATACCGTGTTGCGACTCTATTTAATAAATAAGTCACGTACCAAGCTGGATCCCAGAGCAGGGAAAGCATGTGGCTCTACTTTGTCTTATTTTCCAGACAAGAAATGGAGACAAGGACCAAGTCTCCAGAGTCACTGGATGAAGGGGTTTGAGTAGAACACAGAAGAGGTCTGTCGGGGTCTCACTCTGTCGCCCAGACTGGAGTACAGTGGTGTAATCACGGCTCACCACAGCCTCAACCTCCTGGGCTCAAGGGATCCTCCCACCTCAGCCTTGCTGGGACTATAGGCGCACACCACCATGGTTGGCTAATTTTTTATTTTTTGTAGGGAGGAGGTCTTGCTATGTTGCCCAAGCTGGTCTCGAACTCCTGGCCTTAAGTGATCCTCCCACCTTGGCCTCCCAAAGTGTTAGGATTATAGGCACGAGCCACTGTGCCCAGCTAATTTTCTTAATATCATCTTCATATGGTTATAATTTGCCATAATTAAGACTAATGATAGCTTTATGTTTGGATTTTGTCATAAAGGAACCAAATACTGACCCCTTTACAGCTAGAAAAGTCCTGGGGAATTATCTGGTTCCACTCACCCACTATCTGGACTAGAACCTTATACTTTGAGTTGGGACAGGAACTACAGACTGCTGACACCATCCATGTACTGGGGAACAACTCCCCGGAGGTAACATTGTTAGAGAAGGAACCCAAGAGACAATTTCCTTTAGGAGCCATTTGGAGCTAGGAGTGTCACTAAAACAGTTTAAGCAAACATTTAAGCATGTTTTTCCTCAATGGTTTTGAAACTTTCATTTTACATGGGAGGCTTCAGCAGATTTGTTTCATATCCTGGCCTAGACGGTAAGGAGCACTTATAGGCAGAAAAGAAAAGCAAATGAGTTGGACCTTGGTTGCTATGGCAACATGGCTATTTTGATTACGACTGTTTACTTTAGCAGAGTTAAGTTAAATGTGAGTAACTAATTAAGATGGTGCTTGAAATGTTAACCTTGCCCAGAAGAAAAATATACGCACTTTAAAAATGATGCTTGAAGTGTTGCTGGATACATATTTGGCAGGGAGATCATTCTTTGCTGGGGAAGCAGAAACCTGATCCTTTTTCCTCAAAGAGGGGCCTCCTACAATCTGTCCGAACCAACAAGTCAATATTTGGTCATATTAAGACTTAAAGAGAAACAGAAAATAATTCTTATTGGAACAGAGCCAGTTCCAGTGTTGACATCAGCAGTAAGACTTTCTGAGAGAAAGTAACATCTGTGGCAGACGCAGAAGGTCTGATGTTTTTCTATATGTGGATGAATTTTTGTTAGATACAGATTTTTGTAAACAGATTTTCTTCCATATCAAATCAACATTAAGTACATCTATGAAGTCACAGACTTAATTGTAAGCAGATACACCAGAATGTCATAAAGCTAAGTGCTCCCCCTTCAAAGTAGCCATTGTCGGGGCCAAACTCTTATTTGTATAATGCTGACACTGCTCAGAACAGGTCGGAGCCTCTTAGGAAGTGACTTCACTCCCTCTGGAAGCCTCTTCTAAATGCCCTCATTGGTGACAAATCTCCATCCTTAGAGGACAGGATTGCCTTTTTGGAAACTGTCAAGAGGCATTAGGAGTAAAATCTGGTAAATACTGTAGGTGATCAAGCAGGGTAACATTGCCTAGGGTAAAAAGCAAGGTCTATCTCCAAAAGAAAACTGATTTTCTTATGCTACACCTGATGATTCTGAAAGCAGTCCTCACAAAGGAATTCTAAAATCAGTTCTGTGCAATGCAGGCAGCAGGATTTCAGTGTGCGTATACTTTCAAATATGTTACTCTATAAGGTGGACTTAAGTTCTACCTTTGTAAAAGCTCATAGTCATAGATCAGAAATCTGGTTTTATCCCGACAGAAGAAATGTTAGCAGGTGTGGACTTGGGACTTAGAAGATTTGCATTTGAGTCCTAGCATGACCACTTACTGGTTCTGTAATCTTGGGCAAGTTACTTAATATCTCTGAATCTCTATGTCCTCATCTATAAAATAGGGATGATAATAGCTCCTACCTCACAGGATTGTTGTAGGGATTAAATTATTTATTAGCATAAAGCCTAGCACATAGTAAGTGCTCAATAAATAAAAGATACTTTGTAAATGAAAGGGTGAAATACCAAAATGGAATTATTTAATGGAATAGTCTTAAACTAAAGCGCAGTCATTTGGTACTGCCTAGCTCTGTCATATTCTCTTACCATTATCTACTTTGCCTTCTATTCAAGGACAGAACCAATTTCTCATAGGTAGCTATCGATAATTGTTTTACAACCCCCTCCCCAGCTTGTTTTATATATTTTTCTTCTTTTTTAAATTTTTTATTTTAAAGATGTAGGGTACAATACAGGGTTAGGTATATTGTTTTATATTAATTAGCTTCTCTATTCCAAGTATTTACCTGAACTAAGTTAACCTATTCAGCCCTTTTTGACTTCATGACACAGACAGACCCCATCACCGTGGCAGCAGTCATGTGACTAACCCACCCATCTGCCTGTTGTCCATCAGATGATGTCAGTACCTGTGCTTACCTGCCCTTTGTGATGACTGGAGCAGACCACCACCCAATCACCTTAATGACTTGCCCCCATCAAAGGGAAGGTTTAAAAGGCATTCAACTTCAAATAGCAGCCACCGTTGTTTTTGTTAAGCACTGGCCAGGCCATGTGGCTCTTTGAGCTATGGCCACCATGTTGTCCTAGCTTTGGCCCCCTCCCCTACCTTGGGGAGGTGAATCTCCTCTCTCTCTCTTTCTCTAATTTACTCTCTAAATAAACTATATTTTCCAATCTAACTTCTGTGTAATTCTTTGCATCCTTCATGCGGCACCAGATCACAGACCCCTTCTGGTCTGAGTTAACATTTTGGAGGCACCACTGGGATTCTGACCTAACAGTAATTGTGATCATAGTGAGGGAAGTAGTTCCCACAGCAGAGTTGTTACATCTAATACCTTTTAACATCTGGGATTTTAGAAAGGGAATTGTAAAGGCTTCCATATGTCTACTATACAGATGATTGTCAAAAGGAAAGTCCGACAAACAAGCATTCGTTTGTAACTGGAGGGAATGTCACCTTTCCCAGTAGTGACTGCCCATCCTGGCATCAGAGTTGAAGGGATGAATCACACTGCCCAGCTCACTGCAGTAGGAGATGACTACACAGAGGTCCCGAGCACACCGTCTGCAAAGCAAACATGATCCCAGAGGGGGTGGAAACAGCAGGTACCTCAGTGTGTGGGAGCATCAAACACAGAAACCCAGGCTGGTAGAGGCCTCCAGCTGGCCCCAACCCAACCCCCTCAAGGGGGACCAGCACCAGAGTGTGGGTGGGACTGAAATGACTCAACCTCTAGAGAACATGATGGTGGTGGTGGATTTTATAAGTTGATGGCAACTATAAATCAAGCAAAGAGCCTCAAGGAAAAGTTTGGGGTAGTGAATACAATGAAGAAGGAGAAACAGGCTGCATTTAAAAAAAAAAAAAGGTTATGAAAAAACAGGCAGAAAATATCCAGGGTTCACAGAATGACTCCGGACTGAGTCAGAACTTTGGTGCCGAGATAAACTTAAAAAGGGAAGAAGAGACTGGGAAATACAATGAGAATGGTTACAGGAGATAATTCTCAACCCCCTGACCTCCCTACACTTGAATTGAAGAAGAGCAAAGCTTTGAACCTTCTCTTCTGAAGAATATAACTTCAGAGAACACAGGAAACTCAGAGAAACTGGAAGAAAGCGCCAAACAGAATTGAAAATTTGCATAATGCAATGTATGAAGAAAAGGACTCAAGACAGTAGAGAAGAGAATGCTGAAGCTGACCAAATAACAGAAAATATGGTCGCGAGACGATGTATTTTTGTTGAAAAACTGTGTAACATAAATTATTAAGGACTAGAAGTGGGGGCAGACATGGAACTGAATTTCCACTTTTGCAAGGGCATGTCTAGTATGGTTACAGAGACAATTATATATTTTTGACAGAAGAATATGGTACACAAGACATTATGAAAATCCTCCATTTTCCCAAGCATCTAAAAATGCTGGATAAAATGTTTTGTAAAAATCTTTTACTGTGTGTGACTGAGCTGATAATAAAGTAGGAAAAGTCCTTAGCAACCAAAAGCAAAATGAGAGGAGGAGTTTGAGAGATCAGGAAACCCTGAGCTGGTGTCTGGACCTAGCAAGTCAGCTTTAGTGGCCATGCAGAATCCAGGACACAAAGTCTAGGGCCATGGCATGGTGGGGATGTCTAAAAGGAGATCACTGCATACAGCTAAGAGCCCTAAAGTTACACCTTCAGAGAAAAGTGAACTGAAAAAACAATATGCTTTGCAAAGGGTCACAGTAAGAAAGCTTGGCCTTGGCTCTGAGTGGAGAGGAAAAAAAAGAAACATCCCCTCCCAAATTTAACCATAAGCTATAAGCTAGAACCTACATGTGTTTGTGGCCTGAATTGAGACTATTTTTATGTTCTACAAACCTTCAAGCTAGGCATTTATTTAAACATGGCTTCAGACTGAGGTGCCCTTGTATATCTAGTAAAAGCAAATGTAAATCTCAGAGGAAAGTACTTTTGACCAAAACCTTCAAAGAAACGCTACATATAGCATTTCATTGCATATAGACTTACAATAAAAATGATACTCACAAAATACACAGTGATTAAAAAAGGTACCTTTAGTGAGAAGGAGTAGGCAAAATGAGTTAGCACCAGATGAGACCCACAGCAACTTTAGATATGAGAGTTAACAAAAATAGAATAGAAGGCAAAGACGCTTAATATGTTAAAGAAATAAAATAGGGAGTTAAATGTTAATGTAAGGAACAAGAGAATATAAAAAAATAACAGGTAAATGAGAAAAAGACAAAAAGAACAATGAAAATGTTTAATTATGGAAAAATGAAAATGTATAATATAGGTATTTATATCTCAGGAAAATGGGTAAAACAAGACTAGACTCAGGTGAAAATCAAAGTTGAAGATATTATTTAGAATTTAGCACAGGGACCAGGTGTGGTGGCTCAAGCCTGTAATACCAGCATTTTGGGAGGCCGAGGTGAGGGGATTGCCTGAGCCCATGTGTTCAAGAACAGCCTGGACAACTTGATGAGACTTCATCTGTACAATAAATCAAAAAATTAGCCAGGTGTGTTTGTGCATTCCTGTAGTTCTGGTTATTTGGAAGGCTGAAGCAGAAGGATCACCTGAGCCCAGCAGGTTGGCGCTGGGGTGGCTGTAAGCATGGCACTGCACTCCAGCCTGGGTGATGGAGTGAGACTCCAACTCAAAACACAATAATAATAATAATAATTTAGCACAAAGAGACGGAGAAGAAGAAAAAAATAAGATCTATAAGTCAAAGTGAGATGCTCTAACATGCATCACATTGAAATTTCAGAAAGAGATAATACAGAGAATGGAGAAAGGCAATACACAATGAGTTCATGGGTGGGAATTTTCCAGAACTGATGAAAAGCATAAGTACTCAAATTTAGCAATCACAATATATCATAAGCAGGATAAATAAAAACAAATGTGGCTGGGAGTGAAGGCTCACACCTATAATCCCAGCAGTTTGGGAAGCTGAGGCAGGAGGAATGCTTGAGCCCAGAAGTTCAAGAACCAGTCTGGGCAATATAGGAAGACCTCATCTCTACAAAAAAACAAAATTAAAAAATTGCCTGGATGTGGTGGCATGCACCTTTGTTCTCAGCTACTCGATAGGCTGAGGCAGAAGGATTGCCTGAGCTTATAGGGTCAAGGGTGCTGTGAGCTGTGATCGTGCCACTCCAGCCTGGGTGACATAGTGAGACCCCAACTCAAAAAATAAAATAAAATAAAACTGGAGTAAAAATAAAAACATATCTATAGCTGGGCCTAGGTAAAATTTCAGATTATCAAAGGCAAAGATAAAAATCCTACAACCAACCAGAAAGAGAAGACAAGTTACACAAGTGAATGACAATTAAGTTATACGCAATTCCTCCATAGCTGCAATGCAAGCAAGAAGGCAATGAAGTAATACCTTCAAAATTCTAAGAAAACAATTACCAACCCAGGGTCATTCAGGAGGAAATGGTGAGGAAGTTAAGACATCAGTCTTTTATTTATTTATTTATTTTTGAGTTGAAGTCTCACTCTGTCGCCCAGACTGGAGTGCAGCGGCCCCTCCCCTTCAGGCCACCACAGCCTCGACCTGCTGGGCTCCGGCGATCCTTCTGCTCAGCCTTCCAAGTAGCTGGAATTACAGGCGCGTGCTACCATGCCCGGCTAATTTTTTGGTTTATTGTGGAGATGAGGTGTTGCCAAGTTGCCCCTGCAGGTCTCGTACCCGCGGACTCAGGCAATTCACTCACCTCGGCCTCCCAAGGCATGGGATTACAGGCTGAGCCACCGAGCCCGGCCATCATCAGTCTTTTTTTTTTTTTTTTTTTGAGTTGGAGTCTCACTCTGTCGCCCAGACTGGAGTACAGTGACGGCTCCCAGCCACTGCAGCCTCGACCTGCTGGGCTCCGGCGATCCTTCCGCCTCAGTCTTCCAAGTAGCCGGAATTACAGGCTAATATCAGTCTTTTAACTGTCCAGATCAACAAAATGGTAATGTCATAGCCAGATTGCCTTTCCATCCAAAGCTCATTATCTAAGAGTGCTTAAGGCAGACAATATTCATTTCACCTAGGTTGATTTATGGAGATTTTGCCTGGAAGTAGAGGAAAGAGCTATATGGAATCTTTTCTATTCCTTTGGTGACACGAGTCTGTTTAAATCACTGATGTAGTCTGGCTATCCTTGAAACAGAAGTCCAATGCTAGACTTTGATCACAAATCACATGTGATCATCTTAAAAGTATAGTTCATGAACATTCGACCTTTTGTTTCTGAATGTTTCATTCCATTACAAAATTATTCAACTTCAAAGTTGTGCTAGGTTGGTTTTATAAAAAATGCAGATGCTATTAATGTTTTGCAGATGATATTTTCTCCTTCTAGAATCAACTATTTCCATTTGCTTTTCAAGTAATTACTAACTTTATCTTCCTTACTCAGCTCATGCTACTCTGGAGATCTGTACTTTGCAACACTAACTGTGCAGCCATTGGGCCACAGAGCAAGATATCTGTTCCCAACAGTCTCTTGGGAAAATAATTGTTTTTATTCTCTTCTGATATTCACTCTCTTTGAAGAGATCACACGAAAGAAGCTGTATAGCTTAGTTTTTAAAAAGTAAACTTACTTTTAGCCAATAAAGTATGCCAATCATAAGAAGATAAACAGTCAGGAGTTATGAGTCACAGAGTTATCACTGATAACATTTACTGCCTTATTGACATTTTAGAATTTTCTGTTACCTAAGATCCTCCTTAAATTTCATTTCACATATAAATGCATAAACTTAAAAAGAAATACATATTTGAAGGTTACTATGAAGAAGAAAAACAAAGAAAATCACCTAATTATACCAGTCATTTGGATGACTAAATTTTTTGTCCTCTATGTGGTGAAACCTCAAATGCATCTGAAACTTTAGTTCTCAAAAGAAGCCCTAAAATACCCATGCACACAATAAATATTTTACACATTTCTGCTTTTCTATCTTGATCTGGGTAGCAGTTACGTGGGTATATGTATATACATATATAAAAATCCACCAAACTTTAATACGTAAGATTTATGTACTTTATGTAGCTTGTATCCCAATAAAAAATATATTTATGTACATGTGTACATACACATACATTTTCCTTGCCCTCAGTAAGTTTTGAATGTGACATAAAAATACAGTTCTTTCAAAAAGATTTCCAGATAGTTCTAAAGTTTGGTTACTTTGGTAACCACTATCCTACAGCTACTGGATTATGTCTTGATTAGAATAGACAATTCAGCAAATACTTGTTTCAGTGAATGGATAAATAAATGAATAAATGAAGGAAACCACAAACTAATAAGTATCTACGTTATTCATGGTTGTAGGTATACCATATACCATTGACTAAGGCCAGGACAAACCTTAAGAATTTTTTTTTTAAAGCATGCCAGCTAATGCTCTAAGCACTTTTAAATGTCTTACCTTATTAAATCTCACAAAATCCCTTTGAGGTAAGTTGACTGTTCTGGGTTTTCAGATGCAACCAACATAAATCTCTTTGGCTACTTCAAGCAGAAAGACACAAGAAATGTATTGCAGTTCGCTTCATTGCTGGGAGAGCTGCAGAAACAGACTTTCGGCTGAGCTTTTTGGAATACTCCTCAAATCATTTAGCAGAACTGGACAGCCAAAGGGGCTGTGGCCTCCATCACTAAGGCATCGAGGAGCTGCTGGCTCAGAGGTTGCTCCAAATGAATACGGTTTCTATTACAGTCTGGAAGCTTCCCAATCAGGAAGCTGCCTGTTCACTACAGCAGCTAGTTCCAGAACTGCACTGCTGGTGCCACTATCAACACCAGCTAGAAAGGAAGTTCCCATGCTTTCTCTTCCCACATAATTTTGGTCTCAACTCAAAGGTTTATGGAAATACATCTGATTAGCAGACCCCAACTTACACCTAGACCATGAGTTGCAAGGGATTCTGGAAATGGAGTTTATACCTTCTGTGAGACAAGAAATCATCCTAGAAGAGAACCGAAACAGGCATTGAGTGGGCTAGTTGACAGGCTCATGGATGATGAAACGGAGGCATAGAGATTAGGAAATTCGTGCCGGGTTCGGTGGCTCAGCCTGTAATCCGTGCTTTGGGAGGCTGAGGTGAGTGGATTGCCTGAGCCTGCAGGTTCGAGACCTGCCTGGGCAACTTGATGAGACCTCATATCTACAATAAACCAAAAAAATTAGCCGGATGTGGTAGCATGCGCCTGTAATTCCAGCTACTTGGAAGGCTAAGGCGGAAGGATCACCGGGAGTGGCCACTGTACTCCAGTCTGGGTGACAGAGTGAGACTCCAACTCAAAAAAAAAAAAAAAAAAAAAAATTCATTCGAAGACATGTAAATAGTATGTGGTAGAGCCAGGATCTAAACTCAAGAAGTACGGCCCCAAAGACTGACAAAACAAATTAGAAAATAACCATACAGTACACAGGCAAGCTCATGGGTGTGAGGTCTCCAGTCATACAACTAACTATTGTGCTCATAAACAGCAACTTCTAATTTACTGTACTCAATTATCCTGATATTATCTCTAGGAATTTAAAGTCTCGCAATTTCTCATCTTCAGAATTCACAAAGATATCATGAACTTACTTGACCATTTTATTTTTGGTCTAGAAACTGTTCTCAAGTATTGCAGGGGGAAAAATCCTGAAAAAAAAGTTCTTCCACCAAACCGTGAGTGACTGAAGATGTGCATGCCTGGACTTCAAGAATCGCCTCCAACTCCAGTTCCTCACTTTAGCTCATGACACAAATTAAAAGGACACTTATAAGTATCCTGATATTATTTTAGGGCTTTCTAATGGAACATCTTATTGATTCTACATCACTTCATTTGGGAAACTATATTGGAAGCAATAGAATGATAGTTATTTAGCCCCTGCTTGGAAAGCTGACATTACAAGGATCCTATGAGCTAGGAACCTTGAGACTAAAGCTTGGGTGTATTCTCAGTTTTCTGAAACTGTACTTCCACACGCTCTTGGTATAATTTGGTCTGTTTGTCATAGATAGATAGATACATAGATATATAGATAACATAGAAAGAAATACATGGATACTTATATTTATCCATTCATCCATTCAGCCATCCATCTCTGGGAATGTCCCAGATATCACAATAAAAACATTAAGCTGTATCTAAAGTTAATATATCTGTAAGTGTAGACCACGGCTGAAAGGAGTGAGAAGGGTCAGTTTCAAATCACAGGATGGAAATGTTGAATGTTCCCCAAAAAGGAGAATGTATCAGCTATTTTTAAATGGTTATAATTTTGAACAGAGACCTCCCAGTAGGCAAGGGAAAGAGAAAATGCTTCATTTGATATGACAAGTTATAAACTGCAAATCTGCCAGTTTGGGAAGGGTAAATATTTGCTGAAGATTAAACCCATGGCAAAGGTACGTCATTAAATTTAAAGTAATCTAAAAAGCTCAGTTTAAGATCACATGTATCTACTCCATTTTTAACAAGTATACAGCCTCAACAACCATGAGCCATGGTCCAATCTGTCTCCATGGAGCAGGAGGAAATGATAAATGTCTTCAGCGTCACTTCCAACAAGGTGAGTCTGAGTTAATTACTCCACATGCGAGTGAAAATGGATTTGATTAAACAGATGAGCCTGTCAGCCAACGACGTCAGACACATGCTGGATGAAATTTCATATTAATTCAATATACATCAAACTGTGTCAGTGGCATGTGCACAGAAAAAGGGCTGCTTAAAACTTATCTTTTAATTCATAACTAATTTTTATCTATGTAATAGAAGTTCACAGCTTTTAAAAGTTAGATGAGTCTAAAAGTCTCACAATGAAAAAGAATAGTTCCCTACCCCTTCTGTCCTCCTTCCCATTCCCCCGAGTCTACTATCCCAGCTTATTCTTTCTGGTTTTTAAAATCCTTATACATAGCTGGGCTCAGTGGCTCATGTCTGTAATCCCAGCACTTTGGGAGGCAAAGGCGAGAGGACTGCCTGAGCCCAGGGGTTTGAGATCAGCCTGGGCAACTGGCGAGACCTCGTCTCTACAATAAATCAAAAAATTAGCTGGGTGCGGTGACACACGCCTATAGTTCCAGTTATTTGGAAGGCTGAGGTGGAAGGAATGCCTGAGCCCAGCAGGTTGAGGCTGCAGTGGCCATGAGTGTGCCACTGCACTACAGCCTGG